>NW_028125218.1:0-161207 GCF_965194825.1 Balaenoptera physalus
AACCGCTACCCTTGAACTGAATTACAAATCAGAGCAGGGTCACACGTTTAGAAAACACACTATGGCTGCTTAACGGGAAAGGTGAGGTGGGGTGATGCATAAAACAAGGGTTTCAAATTAGCTCAGATACCGTTCCATAAACGCAATATGTAATAGACAAGACCTACTCCTTGCTCAGTGAATTGGACTCAACAGCCCCTATTCACCGCCCAAGAATATATCTGACTAGTAAGAATCTTAAAACCTATGTATTGATATCTCTCTGTAAGTGAGTCAAGTGGCTGTAAAGCGGCATGAACACAGCAGTGAAAAGCAGCTAGACCGCATTATAAAAATCAATTAATTTTAAAAACCCGTGAAACAAAGACAGTGAAAGAGAGAGAAATTCTTACAAAATTCGTTAAGGGGCTGTGATGCCACCTGGATTGACCATATCTAGACCCACAGCTGATTGAGACATAAGGGTGGACACTCTTGGGGCTGAGAGGTTTGGTGAGGTTGGGTGAGCAAACGCAGACCTTTTAAAGTAATACTGCGTGGTACCCATCCCATGGGTCCCAAATCTCCAGGTTCAAGGGCATCTTCCTACATCGAAAACATGCATGAGAAACCCAGAAGATGGTACACCGTGTGATCGGGAAAGGTTTCTAAAACGCACCTCATTTCTCATCTCCTTGTGCTCGGGTTCGCCATTCCAGCCGCTTTACTAGCAATCTCCCTCCTTGGAGAATCAGCACCTTTAACCTCCTGTTCCGTACAGGTTGCAATTTGTCCTGAGGATGAACGGGAAGAGGGGGAACCAATGAGAGACTAGCTCTAGGTGTTGGGACAGGCACAGGTCACTCTATTTTCCCATCAGGAAGAAGAATTAACCACAGGCTCAGCCTGCCGCCCGGGACCAGAATAGGGCCTGAAGCAATCCTGCGCTTTTGCGGCCAGCTCCCAAGAAAGCGAGTTGAAAAATGGAGCTCAGGGGCACTGCAATTCACAAACCTGCAGACTTATAAATGATGACTCTCGTCCACAAATATATTGAGGGAAGGCAACGAAGAGGATTTGAAAGCAAGGCAGAATTGCAGGAAACAGATTTCAGGAGGGAGATTCGAATCGCCTTTAAAGCACAGGAAAAGCGGCAAAACCTCGACAATGATGCCCCTGGCCAAAAAGGGCGTATGCGTTTTTTCCTGAATATATTCAGGAAAAAACGCATACGCCCTTTTTGGCCAACCAAGCAACCTGGAAAGGCAAATCAGCGCTACAAAGAAGTCTCGCTTCCCATCGGTCAAAAGGGCCATGCTGAATAAAGTGACAAAACCAGAAATGCAAGACAGGCCATGGAGAAACGGGAGCCTGGCTACGCTGATGGGCGGGATGTAAATTGCCAACAGCCACTCTGGAGAAGTGCACGGTGTGTCCTGAAACATCTAAAACACTCAGCTTAGGGAGCATAGGGCACTTCCACTCATGGGCGTATAAATTGGCAAAACTAAAAATCAGCAAGACACAGGCACCCCAAAGTTTAGGGCTGCTCTCTTGACAAGAACCTCCACTTCGTTTCACATTAAATATCCCAGGAAAGAGAAAAATGGATAAAGAAGTTGTGGTCCTTATGTACAATGGAATATCACTCAGCCATGAAATCAACGTCATAAGGCTAGTAGCAGCAAGATGAGTGGATTTAGGTAGGACGATTCTAAGTGAAATAAGTCGCACAGAAAAAGATACTTATCATAAGATATCACTTATAGAGGGAATATAAAAACCGCTACCCTTGAACTGAATTACAAATCAGAGCAGGGTCACACGTTTAGAAAACACACTATGGCTGCTTAACGGGAAAGGTGAGGTGGGGTGATGCATAAAACAAGGGTTTCAAATTAGCTCAGATACCGTTCCATAAACGCAATATGTAATAGACAAGACCTACTCCTTGCTCAGTGACTTGGACTCAACAGCCCCTATTCACCGCCCAAGAATATATCTGACTAGTAAGAATCTTAAAACCTATGTATTGATATCTCTCTGTAAGTGAGTCAAGTGGCTGTAAAGCGGCATGAACACAGCAGTGAAAAGCAGCTAGACCGCATTATAAAAATCAATTAATTTTAAAAACCCGTGAAACAAAGACAGTGAAAGAGAGAGAAATTCTTACAAAATTCGTTCAGGGGCTGTGATGCCACCTGGATTGACCATATCTAGACCCACAGCTGATTGAGACATAAGGGTGGACACTCTTGGGGCTGAGAGGTTTGGTGAGGTTGGGTGAGCAAACGCAGACCTTTTAAAGTAATACTGCGTAGTACCCATCCCATGGGTCCCAAATCTCCAGGTTCAAGGGCATCTTCCTACATCGAAAACATGCATGAGAAACCCAGAAGATGGTACACCGTGTGATCGGGAAAGGTTTCTAAAACGCACCTCATTTCTCATCTCCTTGTGCTCGGGTTCGCCATTCCAGCCGCTTTACTAGCAATCTCCCTCCTTGGAGAATCAGCACCTTTAACCTCCTGTTCCGTACAGGTTGCAATTTGTCCTGAGGATGAACGGGAAGAGGGGGAACCAATGAGAGACTAGCTCTAGGTGTTGGGACAGGCACAGGTCACTCTATTTTCCCATCAGGAAGAAGAATTAACCACAGGCTCAGCCTGCCGCCCGGGACCAGAATAGGGCCTGAAGCAATCCTGCGCTTTTGCGGCCAGCTCCCAAGAAAGCGAGTTGAAAAATGGAGCTCAGGGGCACTGCAATTCACAAACCTGCAGACTTATAAATGATGACTCTCGTCCACAAATATATTGAGGGAAGGCAACGAAGAGGATTTGAAAGCAAGGCAGAATTGCAGGAAACAGATTTCAGGAGGGAGATTCGAATCGCCTTTAAAGCACAGGAAAAGCGGCAAAACCTCGACAATGATGCCCCTGGCCAAAAAGGGCGTATGCGTTTTTTCCTGAATATATTCAGGAAAAAACGCATACGCCCTTTTTGGCCAACCAAGCAACCTGGAAAGGCAAATCAGCGCTACAAAGAAGTCTCGCTTCCCATCGGTCAAAAGGGCCATGCTGAATAAAGTGACAAAACCAGAAATGCAAGACAGGCCATGGAGAAACGGGAGCCTGGCTACGCTGATGGGCGGGATGTAAATTGCCAACAGCCACTCTGGAGAAGTGCACGGTGTGTCCTGAAACATCTAAGAAACTCAGCTTAGGGAGCATAGGCCACTTCCACTCATGGGCGTATAAATTGGCAAAACTAAAAATCAGCAAGACACAGGCACCCCAAAGTTTAGGGCTGCTCTGTTGACAAGAACCTCCACTTCGTTACACCTTAAATATCCCAGGAAAGAGAAAAATGGATAAAGAAGTGGTGGTCCTTATGTACAATGGAATATCACTCAGCCATGAAATCAACGTCATAAGGCTAGTAGCAGCAAGATGAGTGGATTTAGGTAGGACGATTCTAAGTGAAATAAGTCGCACAGAAAAAGATACTTATCATAAGATATCACTTATAGAGGGAATATAAAAACCGCTACCCTTGAACTGAATTACAAATCAGAGCAGGGTCACACGTTTAGAAAACACACTATGGCTGCTTAACGGGAAAGGTGAGGTGGGGTGATGCATAAAACAAGGGTTTCAAATTAGCTCAGATACCGTTCCATAAACGCAATATGTAATAGACAAGACCTACTCCTTGCTCAGTGAATTGGACTCAACAGCCCCTATTCACCGCCCAAGAATATATCTGACTAGTAAGAATCTTAAAACCTATGTATTGATATCTCTCTGTAAGTGAGTCAAGTGGCTGTAAAGCGGCATGAACACAGCAGTGAAAAGCAGCTAGACCGCATTATAAAAATCAATTAATTTTAAAAACCCGTGAAACAAAGACAGTGAAAGAGAGAGAAATTCTTACAAAATTCGTTCAGGGGCTGTGATGCCACCTGGATTGACCATATCTAGACCCACAGCTGATTGAGACATAAGGGTGGACACTCTTGGGGCTGAGAGGTTTGGTGAGGTTGGGTGAGCAAACGCAGACCTTTTAAAGTAATACTGCGTGGTACCCATCCCATGGGTCCCAAATCTCCAGGTTCAAGGGCATCTTCCTACATCGAAAACATGCATGAGAAACCCAGAAGATGGTACACCGTGTGATCGGGAAAGGTTTCTAAAACGCACCTCATTTCTCATCTCCTTGTGCTCGGGTTCGCCATTCCAGCCGCTTTACTAGCAATCTCCCTCCTTGGAGAATCAGCACCTTTAACCTCCTGTTCCGTACAGGTTGCAATTTGTCCTGAGGATGAACGGGAAGAGGGGGAACCAATGAGAGACTAGCTCTAGGTGTTGGGACAGGCACAGGTCACTCTATTTTCCCATCAGGAAGAAGAATTAACCACAGGCTCAGCCTGCCGCCCGGGACCAGAATAGGGCCTGAAGCAATCGTGCGCTTTTGCGGCCAGCTCCCAAGAAAGCGAGTTGAAAAATGGAGCTCAGGGGCACTGCAATTCACAAACCTGCAGACTTATAAATGATGACTCTCGTCCACAAATATATTGAGGGAAGGCAACGAAGAGGATTTGAAAGCAAGGCAGAATTGCAGGAAACAGATTTCAGGAGGGAGATTCGAATCGCCTTTAAAGCACAGGAAAAGCGGCAAAACCTCGACAATGATGCCCTTGGCCAAAAAGGGCGTATGCGTTTTTTCCTGAATATATTCAGGAAAAAACGCATACGCCCTTTTTGGCCAACCAAGCAACCTGGAAAGGCAAATCAGCGCTACAAAGAAGTCTCGCTTCCCATCGGTCAAAAGGGCCATGCTGAATAAAGTGACAAAACCAGAAATGCAAGACAGGCCATGGAGAAACGGGAGCCTGGCTACGCTGATGGGCGGGATGTAAATTGCCAACAGCCACTCTGGAGAAGTGCACGGTGTGTCCTGAAACATCTAAAACACTCAGCTTAGGGAGCATAGGGCACTTCCACTCATGGGCGTATAAATTGGCAAAACTAAAAATCAGCAAGACACAGGCACCCCAAAGTTTAGGGCTGCTCTCTTGACAAGAACCTCCACTTCGTTTCACATTAAATATCCCAGGAAAGAGAAAAATGGATAAAGAAGTTGTGGTCCTTATGTACAATGGAATATCACTCAGCCATGAAATCAACGTCATAAGGCTAGTAGCAGCAAGATGAGTGGATTTAGGTAGGACGATTCTAAGTGAAATAAGTCGCACAGAAAAAGATACTTATCATAAGATATCACTTATAGAGGGAATATAAAAACCGCTACCCTTGAACTGAATTACAAATCAGAGCAGGGTCACACGTTTAGAAAACACACTATGGCTGCTTAACGGGAAAGGTGAGGTGGGGTGATGCATAAAACAAGGGTTTCAAATTAGCTCAGATACCGTTCCATAAACGCAATATGTAATAGACAAGACCTACTCCTTGCTCAGTGAATTGGACTCAACAGCCCCTATTCACCGCCCAAGAATATATCTGACTAGTAAGAATCTTAAAACCTATGTATTGATATCTCTCTGTAAGTGAGTCAAGTGGCAGTAAAGCGGCATAAACACAGCAGTGAAAAGCAGCTAGACCGCATTATAAAAATCAATTAATTTTAAAAACCCGTGAAACAAAGACAGTGAAAGAGAGAGAAATTCTTACAAAATTCGTTCAGGGGCTGTGATGCCACCTGGATTGACCATATCTAGACCCACAGCTGATTGAGACATAAGGGTGGACACTCTTGGGGCTGAGAGGTTTGGTGAGGTTGGGTGAGCAAACGCAGACCTTTTAAAGTAATACTGCGTGGTACCCATCCCATGGGTCCCAAATCTCCAGGTTCAAGGGCATCTTCCTACATCGAAAACATGCATGAGAAACCCAGAAGATGGTACACCGTGTGATCGGGAAAGGTTTCTAAAACGCACCTCATTTCTCATCTCCTTGTGCTCGGGTTCGCCATTCCAGCCGCTTTACTAGCAATCTCCCTCCTTGGAGAATCAGCACCTTTAACCTCCTGTTCCGTACAGGTTGCAATTTGTCCTGAGGATGAACGGGAAGAGGGGGAACCAATGAGAGACTAGCTCTAGGTGTTGGGACAGGCACAGGTCACTCTATTTTCCCATCAGGAAGAAGAATTAACCACAGGCTCAGCCTGCCGCCCGGGACCAGAATAGGGCCTGAAGCAATCCTGCGCTTTTGCGGCCAGCTCCCAAGAAAGCGAGTTGAAAAATGGAGCTCAGGGGCACTGCAATTCACAAACCTGCAGACTTATAAATGATGACTCTCGTCCACAAATATATTGAGGGAAGGCAACGAAGAGGATTTGAAAGCAAGGCAGAATTGCAGGAAACAGATTTCAGGAGGGAGATTCGAATCGCCTTTAAAGCACAGGAAAAGCGGCAAAACCTCGACAATGATGCCCTTGGCCAAAAAGGGCGTATGCGTTTTTTCCTGAATATATTCAGGAAAAAACGCATACGCCCTTTTTGGCCAACCAAGCAACCTGGAAAGGCAAATCAGCGCTACAAAGAAGTCTCGCTTCCCATCGGTCAAAAGGGCCATGCTGAATAAAGTGACAAAACCAGAAATGCAAGACAGGCCATGGAGAAACGGGAGCCTGGCTACGCTGATGGGCGGGATGTAAATTGCCAACAGCCACTCTGGAGAAGTGCACGGTGTGTCCTGAAACATCTAAAAAACTCAGCTTAGGGAGCATAGGGCACTTCCACTCATGGGCGTATAAATTGGCAAAACTAAAAATCAGCAAGACACAGGCACCCCAAAGTTTAGGGCTGCTCTGTTGACAAGAACCTCCACTTCGTTACACCTTAAATATCCCAGGAAAGAGAAAAATGGATAAAGAAGTGGTGGTCCTTATGTACAATGGAATATCACTCAGCCATGAAATCAACGTCATAAGGCTAGTAGCAGCAAGATGAGTGGATTTAGGTAGGACGATTCTAAGTGAAATAAGTCGCACAGAAAAAGATACTTATCATAAGATATCACTTATAGAGGGAATATAAAAACCGCTACCCTTGAACTGAATTACAAATCAGAGCAGGGTCACACGTTTAGAAAACACACTATGGCTGCTTAACGGGAAAGGTGAGGTGGGGTGATGCATAAAACAAGGGTTTCAAATTAGCTCAGATACCGTTCCATAAACGCAATATGTAATAGACAAGACCTACTCCTTGCTCAGTGAATTGGACTCAACAGCCCCTATTCACCGCCCAAGAATATATCTGACTAGTAAGAATGTTAAAACCTATGTATTGATATCTCTCTGTAAGTGAGTCAAGTGGCTGTAAAGCGGCATGAACACAGCAGTGAAAAGCAGCTAGACCGCATTATAAAAATCAATTAATTTTAAAAACCCGTGAAACAAAGACAGTGAAAGAGAGAGAAATTCTTACAAAATTCGTTCAGGGGCTGTGATGCCACCTGGATTGACCATATCTAGACCCACAGCTGATTGAGACATAAGGGTGGACACTCTTGGGGCTGAGAGGTTTGGTGAGGTTGGGTGAGCAAACGCAGACCTTTTAAAGTAATACTGCGTGGTACCCATCCCATGGGTCCCAAATCTCCAGGTTCAAGGGCATCTTCCTACAGCGAAAACATGCATGAGAAACCCAGAAGATGGTACACCGTGTGATCGGGAAAGGTTTCTAAAACGCACCTCATTTCTCATCTCCTTGTGCTCGGGTTCGCCATTCCAGCCGCTTTACTAACAATCTCCCTCCTTGGAGAATCAGCACCTTTAACCTCCTGTTCCGTACAGGTTGCAATTTGTCCTGAGGATGAACGGGAAGAGGGGGAACCAATGAGAGACTAGCTCTAGGTGTTGGGACAGGCACAGGTCACTCTATTTTCCCATCAGGAAGAAGAATTAACCACGGGCTCAGCCTGCCGCCCGGGACCAGAATAGGGCCTGAAGCAATCCTGCGCTTTTGCGGCCAGCTCCCAAGAAAGCGAGTTGAAAAATGGAGCTCAGGGGCACTGCAATTCACAAACCTGCAGACTTATAAATGATGACTCTCGTCCACAAATATATTGAGGGAAGGCAACGAAGAGGATTTGAAAGCAAGGCAGAATTGCAGGAAACAGATTTCAGGAGGGAGATTCGAATCGCCTTTAAAGCACAGGAAAAGCGGCAAAACCTCGACAATGATGCCCTTGGCCAAAAAGGGCGTATGCGTTTTTTCCTGAATATATTCAGGAAAAAACGCATACGCCCTTTTTGGCCAACCAAGCAACCTGGAAAGGCAAATCAGCGCTACAAAGAAGTCTCGCTTCCCATCGGTCAAAAGGGCCATGCTGAATAAAGTGACAAAACCAGAAATGCAAGACAGGCCATGGAGAAACGGGAGCCTGGCTACGCTGATGGGCGGAATGTAAATTGCCAACAGCCACTCTGCAGAAGTGCACGGTGTGTCCTGAAACATCTAAAAAACTCAGCTTAGGGAGCATAGGGCACTTCCACTCATGGGCGTATAAATTGGCAAAACTAAAAATCAGCAAGACACAGGCACCCCAAAGTTAAAGGCTGCTCTGTTGACAAGAACCTCCACTTCGTTACACCTTAAATATCCCAGGAAAGAGAAAAATGGATAAAGAAGTTGTGGTCCTTATGTACAATGGAATATCACTCAGCCATGAAATCAACGTCATAAGGCTAGTAGCAGCAAGATGAGTGGATTTAGGTAGGACGATTCTAAGTGAAATAAGTCGCACAGAAAAAGATACTTATCATAAGATATCACTTATAGAGGGAATATAAAAACCGCTACCCTTGAACTGAATTACAAATCAGAGCAGGGTCACACGTTTAGAAAACACACTATGGCTGCTTAACGGGAAAGGTGAGGTGGGGTGATGCATAAAACAAGGGTTTCAAATTAGCTCAGATACCGTTCCATAAACGCAATATGTAATAGACAAGACCTACTCCTTGCTCAGTGAATTGGACTCAACAGCCCCTATTCACCGCCCAAGAATATATCTGACTAGTAAGAATCTTAAAACCTATGTATTGATATCTCTCTGTAAGTGAGTCAAGTGGCTGTAAAGCGGCCTAAACACAGCAGTGAAAAGCAGCTAGACCGCATTATAAAAATCAATTAATTTTAAAAACCCGTGAAACAAAGACAGTGAAAGAGAGAGAAATTCTTACAAAATTCGTTCAGGGGCTGTGATGCCACCTGGATTGACCATATCTAGACCCACAGCTGATTGAGACATAAGGGTGGACACTCTTGGGGCTGAGAGGTTTGGTGAGGTTGGGTGAGCAAACGCAGACCTTTTAAAGTAATACTGCGTGGTACCCATCCCATGGGTCCCAAATCTCCAGGTTCAAGGGCATCTTCCTACATCGAAAACATGCATGAGAAACCCAGAAGATGGTACACCGTGTGATCGGGAAAGGTTTCTAAAACGCACCTCATTTCTCATCTCCTTGTGCTCGGGTTCGCCATTCCAGCCGCTTTACTAGCAATCTCCCTCCTTGGAGAATCAGCACCTTTAACCTCCTGTTCCGTACAGGTTGCAATTTGTCCTGAGGATGAACGGGAAGAGGGGGAACCAATGAGAGACTAGCTCTAGGTGTTGGGACAGGCACAGGTCACTCTATTTTCCCATCAGGAAGAAGAATTAACCACAGGCTCAGCCTGCCGCCCGGGACCAGAATAGGGCCTGAAGCAATCCTGCGCTTTTGCGGCCAGCTCCCAAGAAAGCGAGTTGAAAAATGGAGCTCAGGGGCACTGCAATTCACAAACCTGCAGACTTATAAATGATGACTCTCGTCCACAAATATATTGAGGGAAGGCAACGAAGAGGATTTGAAAGCAAGGCAGAATTGCAGGAAACAGATTTCAGGAGGGAGATTCGAATCGCCTTTAAAGCACAGGAAAAGCGGCAAAACCTCGACAATGATGCCCTTGGCCAAAAAGGGCGTATGCGTTTTTTCCTGAATATATTCAGGAAAAAACGCATACGCCCTTTTTGGCCAACCAAGCAACCTGGAAAGGCAAATCAGCGCTACAAAGAAGTCTCGCTTCCCATCGGTCAAAAGGGCCATGCTGAATAAAGTGACAAAACCAGAAATGCAAGACAGGCCATGGAGAAACGGGAGCCTGGCTACGCTGATGGGCGGGATGTAAATTGCCAACAGCCACTCTGGAGAAGTGCACGGTGTGTCCTGAAACATCTAAAAAACTCAGCTTAGGGAGCATAGGGCACTTCCACTCATGGGCGTATAAATTGGCAAAACTAAAAATCAGCAAGACACAGGCACCCCAAAGTTTAGGGCTGCTCTGTTGACAAGAACCTCCACTTCGTTACACCTTAAATATCCCAGGAAAGAGAAAAATGGATAAAGAAGTGGTGGTCCTTATGTACAATGGAATATCACTCAGCCATGAAATCAACGTCATAAGGCTAGTAGCAGCAAGATGAGTGGATTTAGGTAGGACGATTCTAAGTGAAATAAGTCGCACAGAAAAAGATACTTATCATAAGATATCACTTATAGAGGGAATATAAAAACCGCTACCCTTGAACTGAATTACAAATCAGAGCAGGGTCACACGTTTAGAAAACACACTATGGCTGCTTAACGGGAAAGGTGAGGTGGGGTGATGCATAAAACAAGGGTTTCAAATTAGCTCAGATACCGTTCCATAAACGCAATATGTAATAGACAAGACCTACTCCTTGCTCAGTGAATTGGACTCAACAGCCCCTATTCACCGCCCAAGAATATATCTGACTAGTAAGAATCTTAAAACCTATGTATTGATATCTCTCTGTAAGTGAGTCAAGTGGCTGTAAAGCGGCATGAACACAGCAGTGAAAAGCAGCTAGACCGCATTATAAAAATCAATTAATTTTAAAAACCCGTGAAACAAAGACAGTGAAAGAGAGAGAAATTCTTACAAAATTCGTTCAGGGGCTGTGATGCCACCTGGATTGACCATATCTAGACCCACAGCTGATTGAGACATAAGGGTGGACACTCTTGGGGCTGAGAGGTTTGGTGAGGTTGGGTGAGCAAACGCAGACCTTTTAAAGTAATACTGCGTGGTACCCATCCCATGGGTCCCAAATCTCCAGGTTCAAGGGCATCTTCCTACATCGAAAACATGCATGAGAAACCCAGAAGATGGTACACCGTGTGATCGGGAAAGGTTTCTAAAACGCACCTCATTTCTCATCTCCTTGTGCTCGGGTTCGCCATTCCAGCCGCTTTACTAACAATCTCCCTCCTTGGAGAATCAGCACCTTTAACCTCCTGTTCCGTACAGGTTGCAATTTGTCCTGAGGATGAACGGGAAGAGGGGGAACCAATGAGAGACTAGCTCTAGGTGTTGGGACAGGCACAGGTCACTCTATTTTCCCATCAGGAAGAAGAATTAACCACGGGCTCAGCCTGCCGCCCGGGACCAGAATAGGGCCTGAAGCAATCCTGCGCTTTTGCGGCCAGCTCCCAAGAAAGCGAGTTGAAAAATGGAGCTCAGGGGCACTGCAATTCACAAACCTGCAGACTTATAAATGATGACTCTCGTCCACAAATATATTGAGGGAAGGCAACGAAGAGGATTTGAAAGCAAGGCAGAATTGCAGGAAACAGATTTCAGGAGGGAGATTCGAATCGCCTTTAAAGCACAGGAAAAGCGGCAAAACCTCGACAATGATGCCCTTGGCCAAAAAGGGCGTATGCGTTTTTTCCTGAATATATTCAGGAAAAAACGCATACGCCCTTTTTGGCCAACCAAGCAACCTGGAAAGGCAAATCAGCGCTACAAAGAAGTCTCGCTTCCCATCGGTCAAAAGGGCCATGCTGAATAAAGTGACAAAAGCAGAAATGCAAGACAGGCCATGGAGAAACGGGAGCCTGGCTACGCTGATGGGCGGGATGTAAATTGCCAACAGCCACTCTGGAGAAGTGCACGGTGTGTCCTGAAACATCTAAAAAACTCAGCTTAGGGAGCATAGGGCACTTCCACTCATGGGCGTATAAATTGGCAAAACTAAAAATCAGCAAGACACAGGCACCCCAAAGTTTAGGGCTGCTCTGTTGACAAGAACCTCCACTTCGTTACACCTTAAATATCCCAGGAAAGAGAAAAATGGATAAAGAAGTGGTGGTCCTTATGTACAATGGAATATCACTCAGCCATGAAATCAACGTCATAAGGCTAGTAGCAGCAAGATGAGTGGATTTAGGTAGGACGATTCTAAGTGAAATAAGTCGCACAGAAAAAGATACTTATCATAAGATATCACTTATAGAGGGAATATAAAAACCGCTACCCTTGAACTGAATTACAAATCAGAGCAGGGTCACACGTTTAGAAAACACACTATGGCTGCTTAACGGGAAAGGTGAGGTGGGGTGATGCATAAAACAAGGGTTTCAAATTAGCTCAGATACCGTTCCATAAACGCAATATGTAATAGACAAGACCTACTCCTTGCTCAGTGAATTGGACTCAACAGCCCCTATTCACCGCCCAAGAATATATCTGACTAGTAAGAATCTTAAAACCTATGTATTGATATCTCTCTGTAAGTGAGTCAAGTGGCTGTAAAGCGGCATGAACACAGCAGTGAAAAGCAGCTAGACCGCATTATAAAAATCAATTAATTTTAAAAACCCGTGAAACAAAGACAGTGAAAGAGAGAGAAATTCTTACAAATTCGTTCAGGGGCTGTGATGCCACCTGGATTGACCATATCTAGACCCACAGCTGATTGAGACATAAGGGTGGACACTCTTGGGGCTGAGAGGTTTGGTGAGGTTGGGTGAGCAAACGCAGACCTTTTAAAGTAATACTGCGTGGTACCCATCCCATGGGTCCCAAATCTCCAGGTTCAAGGGCATCTTCCTACATCGAAAACATGCATGAGAAACCCAGAAGATGGTACACCGTGTGATCGGGAAAGGTTTCTAAAACGCACCTCATTTCTCATCTCCTTGTGCTCGGGTTCGCCATTCCAGCCGCTTTACTAGCAATCTCCCTCCTTGGAGAATCAGCACCTTTAACCTCCTGTTCCGTACAGGTTGCAATTTGTCCTGAGGATGAACGGGAAGAGGGGGAACCAATGAGAGACTAGCTCTAGGTGTTGGGACAGGCACAGGTCACTCTATTTTCCCATCAGGAAGAAGAATTAACCACAGGCTCAGCCTGCCGCCCGGGACCAGAATAGGGCCTGAAGCAATCCTGCGCTTTTGCGGCCAGCTCCCAAGAAAGCGAGTTGAAAAATGGAGCTCAGGGGCACTGCAATTCACAAACCTGCAGACTTATAAATGATGACTCTCGTCCACAAATATATTGAGGGAAGGCAACGAAGAGGATTTGAAAGCAAGGCAGAATTGCAGGAAACAGATTTCAGGAGGGAGATTCGAATCGCCTTTAAAGCACAGGAAAAGCGGCAAAACCTCGACAATGATGCCCCTGGCCAAAAAGGGCGTATGCGTTTTTTCCTGAATATATTCAGGAAAAAACGCATACGCCCTTTTTGGCCAACCAAGCAACCTGGAAAGGCAAATCAGCGCTACAAAGAAGTCTCGCTTCCCATCGGTCAAAAGGGCCATGCTGAATAAAGTGAAAGCAGAAATGCAAGACAGGCCATGGAGAAACGGGAGCCTGGCTACGCTGATGGGCGGGATGTAAATTGCCAACAGCCACTCTGGAGAAGTGCACGGTGTGTCCTGAAACATCTAAAACACTCAGCTTAGGGAGCATAGGGCACTTCCACTCATGGGCGTATAAATTGGCAAAACTAAAAATCAGCAAGACACAGGCACCCCAAAGTTTAGGGCTGCTCTCTTGACAAGAACCTCACTTCGTTTCACATTAAATATCCCAGGAAAGAGAAAAATGGATAAAGAAGTGGTGGTCCTTATGTACAATGGAATATCACTCAGCCATGAAATCAACGTCATAAGGCTAGTAGCAGCAAGATGAGTGGATTTAGGTAGGACGATTCTAAGTGAAATAAGTCGCACAGAAAAAGATACTTATCATAAGATATCACTTATAGAGGGAATATAAAAACCGCTACCCTTGAACTGAATTACAAATCAGAGCAGGGTCCACACGTTTAGAAAACACACTATGGCTGCTTAACGGGAAAGGTGAGGTGGGGTGATGCATAAAACAAGGGTTTCAAATTAGCTCAGATACCGTTCCATAAACGCAATATGTAATAGACAAGACCTACTCCTTGCTCAGTGACTTGGACTCAACAGCCCCTATTCACCGCCCAAGAATATATCTGACTAGTAAGAATCTTAAAACCTATGTATTGATATCTCTCTGTAAGTGAGTCAAGTGGCTGTAAAGCGGCATGAACACAGCAGTGAAAGCAGCTAGACCGCATTATAAAAATCAATTAATTTTAAAAACCCGTGAAACAAAGACAGTGAAAGAGAGAGAAATTCTTACAAAATTCGTTCAGGGGCTGTGATGCCACCTGGATTGACCATATCTAGACCCACAGCTGATTGAGACATAAGGGTGGACACTCTTGGGGCTGAGAGGTTTGGTGAGGTTGGGTGAGCAAACGCAGACCTTTTAAAGTAATACTGCGTAGTACCCATCCCATGGGTCCCAAATCTCCAGGTTCAAGGGCATCTTCCTACATCGAAAACATGCATGAGAAACCCAGAAGATGGTACACCGTGTGATCGGGAAAGGTTTCTAAAACGCACCTCATTTCTCATCTCCTTGTGCTCGGGTTCGCCATTCCAGCCGCTTTACTAGCAATCTCCCTCCTTGGAGAATCAGCACCTTTAACCTCCTGTTCCGTACAGGTTGCAATTTGTCCTGAGGATGAACGGGAAGAGGGGGAACCAATGAGAGACTAGCTCTAGGTGTTGGGACAGGCACAGGTCACTCTATTTTCCCATCAGGAAGAAGAATTAACCACAGGCTCAGCCTGCCGCCCGGGACCAGAATAGGGCCTGAAGCAATCCTGCGCTTTTGCGGCCAGCTCCCAAGAAAGCGAGTTGAAAAATGGAGCTCAGGGGCACTGCAATTCACAAACCTGCAGACTTATAAATGATGACTCTCGTCCACAAATATATTGAGGGAAGGCAACGAAGAGGATTTGAAAGCAAGGCAGAATTGCAGGAAACAGATTTCAGGAGGGAGATTCGAATCGCCTTTAAAGCACAGGAAAAGCGGCAAAACCTCGACAATGATGCCCCTGGCCAAAAAGGGCGTATGCGTTTTTTCCTGAATATATTCAGGAAAAAACGCATACGCCCTTTTTGGCCAACCAAGCAACCTGGAAAGGCAAATCAGCGCTACAAAGAAGTCTCGCTTCCCATCGGTCAAAAGGGCCATGCTGAATAAAGTGACAAAACCAGAAATGCAAGACAGGCCATGGAGAAACGGGAGCCTGGCTACGCTGATGGGCGGGATGTAAATTGCCAACAGCCACTCTGGAGAAGTGCACGGTGTGTCCTGAAACATCTAAGAAACTCAGCTTAGGGAGCATAGGGCACTTCCACTCATGGGCGTATAAATTGGCAAAACTAAAAATCAGCAAGACACAGGCACCCCAAAGTTTAGGGCTGCTCTGTTGACAAGAACCTCCACTTTGTTACACCTTAAATATCCCAGGAAAGAGAAAAATGGATAAAGAAGTGGTGGTCCTTATGTACAATGGAATATCACTCAGCCATGAAATCAACGTCATAAGGCTAGTAGCAGCAAGATGAGTGGATTTAGGTAGGACGATTCTAAGTGAAATAAGTCGCACAGAAAAAGATACTTATCATAAGATATCACTTATAGAGGGAATATAAAAACCGCTACCCTTGAACTGAATTACAAATCAGAGCAGGGTCACACGTTTAGAAAACACACTATGGCTGCTTAACGGGAAAGGTGAGGTGGGGTGATGCATAAAACAAGGGTTTCAAATTAGCTCAGATACCGTTCCATAAACGCAATATGTAATAGACAAGACCTACTCCTTGCTCAGTGAATTGGACTCAACAGCCCCTATTCACCGCCCAAGAATATATCTGACTAGTAAGAATCTTAAAACCTATGTATTGATATCTCTCTGTAAGTGAGTCAAGTGGCTGTAAAGCGGCATGAACACAGCAGTGAAAAGCAGCTAGACCGCATTATAAAAATCAATTAATTTTAAAAACCCGTGAAACAAAGACAGTGAAAGAGAGAGAAATTCTTACAAAATTCGTTCAGGGGCTGTGATGCCACCTGGATTGACCATATCTAGACCCACAGCTGATTGAGACATAAGGGTGGACACTCTTGGGGCTGAGAGGTTTGGTGAGGTTGGGTGAGCAAACGCAGACCTTTTAAAGTAATACTGCGTGGTACCCATCCCATGGGTCTCAAATCTCCAGGTTCAAGGGCATCTTCCTACATCGAAAACATGCATGAGAAACCCAGAAGATGGTACACCGTGTGATCGGGAAAGGTTTCTAAAACGCACCTCATTTCTCATCTCCTTGTGCTCGGGTTCGCCATTCCAGCCGCTTTACTAGCAATCTCCCTCCTTGGAGAATCAGCACCTTTAACCTCCTGTTCCGTACAGGTTGCAATTTGTCCTGAGGATGAACGGGAAGAGGGGGAACCAATGAGAGACTAGCTCTAGGTGTTGGGACAGGCACAGGTCACTCTATTTTCCCATCAGGAAGAAGAATTAACCACAGGCTCAGCCTGCCGCCCGGGACCAGAATAGGGCCTGAAGCAATCGTGCGCTTTTGCGGCCAGCTCCCAAGAAAGCGAGTTGAAAAATGGAGCTCAGGGGCACTGCAATTCACAAACCTGCAGACTTAGAAATGATGACTCTCGTCCACAAATATATTGAGGGAAGGCAATGAAGAGGATTTGAAAGCAAGGCAGAATTGCAGGAAACAGATTTCAGGAGGGAGATTCGAATCGCCTTTAAAGCACAGGAAAAGCGGCAAAACCTCGACAATGATGCCCTTGGCCAAAAAGGGCGTATGCGTTTTTTCCTGAATATATTCAGGAAAAAACGCATACGCCCTTTTTGGCCAACCAAGCAACCTGGAAAGGCAAATCAGCGCTACAAAGAAGTCTCGCTTCCCATCGGTCAAAAGGGCCATGCTGAATAAAGTGACAAAACCAGAAATGCAAGACAGGCCATGGAGAAACGGGAGCCTGGCTACGCTGATGGGCGGGATGTAAATTGCCAACAGCCACTCTGGAGAAGTGCACGGTGTGTCCTGAAACATCTAAAAAACTCAGCTTAGGGAGCATAGGGCACTTCCACTCATGGGCGTATAAATTGGCAAAACTAAAAATCAGCAAGACACAGGCACCCCAAAGTTTAGGGCTGCTCTCTTGACAAGAACCTCCACTTCGTTTCACATTAAATATCCCAGGAAAGAGAAAAATGGATAAAGAAGTTGTGGTCCTTATGTACAATGGAATATCACTCAGCCATGAAATCAACGTCATAAGGCTAGTAGCAGCAAGATGAGTGGATTTAGGTAGGACGATTCTAAGTGAAATAAGTCACACAGAAAAAGATACTTATCATAAGATATCACTTATAGAGGGAATATAAAAACCGCTACCCTTGAACTGAATTACAAATCAGAGCAGGGTCACACGTTTAGAAAACACACTATGGCTGCTAAACGGGAAAGGTGAGGTGGGGTGATGCATAAAACAAGGGTTTCAAATTAGCTCAGATACCGTTCCATAAACCCAATAGGTAATAGACAACACCTACTCCTTGCTCAGTGAATTGGACTCAACACCCCCTATTCACCGCCCAAGAATATATCTGGCTAGTAAGAATCTTAAAACCTAGGCATTGATATCTCTCTGTAAGTGAGTCAAGTGGCTGTAAAGCGGCCTAAACACAGCAGTGAAAAGCAGGTAAACCCCATTATAAAAATCAATTACTTTTAAAAACCCGTGAAACAAAGACAGTGAAAGAGAGAGAAATTCTTACAAAATTCGTTCAGGGGCTGTGATGCCACCTGGATTGACCATATCTAGACCCACAGCTGATTGAGACATAAGGGTGGACACTCTTGGGGCTGAGAGGTTTGGTGAGGTTGGGTGAGCAAACGCAGACCTTTTAAAGTAATACTGCGTGGTACCCATCCCATGGGTCCCAAATCTCCAGGTTCAAGGGCATCTTCCTACATCGAAAACATGCATGAGAAACCCAGAAGATGGTACACCGTGTGATCGGGAAAGGTTTCTAAAACGCACCTCATTTCTCATCTCCTTGTGCTCGGGTTCGCCATTCCAGCCGCTTTACTAGCAATCTCCCTCCTTGGAGAATCAGCACCTTTAACCTCCTGTTCCGTACAGGTTGCAATTTGTCCTGAGGATGAACGGGAAGAGGGGGAACCAATGAGAGACTAGCTCTAGGTGTTGGGACAGGCACAGGTCACTCTATTTTCCCATCAGGAAGAAGAATTAACCACAGGCTCAGCCTGCCGCCCGGGACCAGAATAGGGCCTGAAGCAATCCTGCGCTTTTGCGGCCAGCTCCCAAGAAAGCGAGTTGAAAAATGGAGCTCAGGGGCACTGCAATTCACAAACCTGCAGACTTATAAATGATGACTCTCGTCCACAAATATATTGAGGGAAGGCAACGAAGAGGATTTGAAAGCAAGGCAGAATTGCAGGAAACAGATTTCAGGAGGGAGATTCGAATCGCCTTTAAAGCACAGGAAAAGCGGCAAAACCTCGACAATGATGCCCTTGGCCAAAAAGGGCGTATGCGTTTTTTCCTGAATATATTCAGGAAAAAACGCATACGCCCTTTTTGCCCAACCAAGCAACCTGGAAAGGCAAATCAGCGCTACAAAGAAGTCTCGCTTCCCATCGGTCAAAAGGGCCATGCTGAATAAAGTGACAAAACCAGAAATGCAAGACAGGCCATGGAGAAACGGGAGCCTGGCTACGCTGATGGGCGGAATGTAAATTGCCAACAGCCACTCTGCAGAAGTGCACGGTGTGTCCTGAAACATCTAAAAAACTCAGCTTAGGGAGCATAGGGCACTTCCACTCATGGGCGTATAAATTGGCAAAACTAAAAATCAGCAAGACACAGGCACCCCAAAGTTAAAGGCTGCTCTGTTGACAAGAACCTCCACTTCGTTACACCTTAAATATCCCAGGAAAGAGAAAAATGGATAAAGAAGTTGTGGTCCTTATGTACAATGGAATATCACTCAGCCATGAAATCAACGTCATAAGGCTAGTAGCAGCAAGATGAGTGGATTTAGGTAGGACGATTCTAAGTGAAATAAGTCGCACAGAAAAAGATACTTATCATAAGATATCACTTATAGAGGGAATATAAAAACCGCTACCCTTGAACTGAATTACAAATCAGAGCAGGGTCACACGTTTAGAAAACACACTATGGCTGCTTAACGGGAAAGGTGAGGTGGGGTGATGCATAAAACAAGGGTTTCAAATTAGCTCAGATACCGTTCCATAAACGCAATATGTAATAGACAAGACCTACTCCTTGCTCAGTGAATTGGACTCAACAGCCCCTATTCACCGCCCAAGAATATATCTGACTAGTAAGAATCTTAAAACCTATGTATTGATATCTCTCTGTAAGTGAGTCAAGTGGCTGTAAAGCGGCATAAACACAGCAGTGAAAAGCAGCTAGACCGCATTATAAAAATCAATTAATTTTAAAAACCCGTGAAACAAAGACAGTGAAAGAGAGAGAAATTCTTACAAAATTCGTTCAGGGGCTGTGATGCCACCTGGATTGACCATATCTAGACCCACAGCTGATTGAGACATAAGGGTGGACACTCTTGGGGCTGAGAGGTTTGGTGAGGTTGGGTGAGCAAACGCAGACCTTTTAACGTAATACTGCGTGGTACCCATCCCATGGGTCCCAAATCTCCAGGTTCAAGGGCATCTTCCTACATCGAAAACATGCATGAGAAACCCAGAAGATGGTACACCGTGTGATCGGGAAAGGTTTCTAAAACGCACCTCATTTCTCATCTCCTTGTGCTCGGGTTCGCCATTCCAGCCGCTTTACTAGCAATCTCCCTCCTTGGAGAAACAGCACCTTTAAACTCCTGTTCCGTACAGGTTGCAATTTGTCCTGAGGATGAACGGGAAGAGGGGGAACCAATGAGAGACTAGCTCTAGGTGTTGGGACAGGCACAGGTCACTCTATTTTCCCATCAGGAAGAAGAATTAACCACAGGCTCAGCCTGCCGCCCGGGACCAGAATAGGGCCTGAAGCAATCGTGCGCTTTTGCGGCCAGCTCCCAAGAAAGCGAGTTGAAAAATGGAGCTCAGGGGCACTGCAATTCACAAACCTGCAGACTTATAAATGATGACTCTCGTCCACAAATATATTGAGGGAAGGCAACGAAGAGGATTTGAAAGCAAGGCAGAATTGCAGGAAACAGATTTCAGGAGGGAGATTCGAATCGCCTTTAAAGCACAGGAAAAGCGGCAAAACCTCGACAATGATGCCCTTGGCCAAAAAGGGCGTATGCGTTTTTTCCTGAATATATTCAGGAAAAAACGCATACGCCCTTTTTGCCCAACCAAGCAACCTGGAAAGGCAAATCAGCGCTACAAAGAAGTCTCGATTCCCATCGGTCAAAAGGGCCATGCTGAATAAAGTGACAAAACCAGAAATGCAAGACAGGCCATGGAGAAACGGGAGCCTGGCTACGCTGATGGGCGGGATGTAAATTGCCAACAGCCACTCTGGAGAAGTGCACGGTGTGTCCTGAAACATCTAAAAAACTCAGCTTAGGGAGCATAGGGCACTTCCACTCATTGGCGTATAAATTGGCAAAACTAAAAATCAGCAAGACACAGGCACCCCAAAGTTTAGGGCTGCTCTCTTGACAAGAACCTCCACTTCGTTTCACATTAAATATCCCAGGAAAGAGAAAAATGGATAAAGAAGTTGTGGTCCTTATGTACAATGGAATATCACTCAGCCATGAAATCAACGTCATAAGGCTAGTAGCAGCAAGATGAGTGGATTTAGGTAGGACTATTCTAAGTGAAATAAGTCACACAGAAAAAGATACTTATCATAAGATATCACTTATAGAGGGAATATAAAAACCGCTACCCTTGAACTGAATTACAAATCAGAGCAGGGTCACACGTTTAGAAAACACACTATGGCTGCTAAACGGGAAAGGTGAGGTGGGGTGATGCATAAAACAAGGGTTTCAAATTAGCTCAGATACCGTTCCATAAACCCAATAGGTAATAGACAACACCTACTCCTTGCTCAGTGAATTGGACTCAACACCCCCTATTCACCGCCCAAGAATATATCTGGCTAGTAAGAATCTTAAAACCTAGGCATTGATATCTCTCTGTAAGTGAGTCAAGTGGCTGTAAAGCGGCCTAAACACAGCAGTGAAAAGCAGGTAAACCCCATTATAAAAATCAATTACTTTTAAAAACCCGTGAAACAAAGACAGTGAAAGAGAGAGAAATTCTTACAAAATTCGTTCAGGGGCTGTGATGCCACCTGGATTGACCATATCTAGACCCACAGCTGATTGAGACATAAGGGTGGACACTCTTGGGGCTGAGAGGTTTGGTGAGGTTGGGTGAGCAAACGCAGACCTTTTAAAGTAATACTGCGTGGTACCCATCCCATGGGTCCCAAATCTCCAGGTTCAAGGGCATCTTCCTACATCGAAAACATGCATGAGAAACCCAGAAGATGGTACACCGTGTGATCGGGAAAGGTTTCTAAAACGCACCTCATTTCTCATCTCCTTGTGCTCGGGTTCGCCATTCCAGCCGCTTTACTAGCAATCTCCCTCCTTGGAGAATCAGCACCTTTAACCTCCTGTTCCGTACAGGTTGCAATTTGTCCTGAGGATGAACGGGAAGAGGGGGAACCAATGAGAGACTAGCTCTAGGTGTTGAGACAGGCACAGGTCACTCTATTTTCCCATCAGGAAGAAGAATTAACCACAGGCTCAGCCTGCCGCCCGGGACCAGAATAGGGCCTGAAGCAATCCTGCGCTTTGGCGGCCAGCTCCCAAGAAAGCGAGTTGAAAAATGGAGCTCAGGGGCACTGCAATTCACAAACCTGCAGACTTAGAAATGATGACTCTCGTCCACAAATATATTGAGGGAAGGCAACGAAGAGGATTTGAAAGCAAGGCAGAATTGCAGGAAACAGATTTCAGGAGGGAGATTCGAATCGCCTTTAAAGCACAGGAAAAGCGGCAAAACCTCGACAATGATGCCCTTGGCCAAAAAGGGCGTATGCGTTTTTTCCTGAATATATTCAGGAAAAAACGCATACGCCCTTTTTGGCCAACCAAGCAACCTGGAAAGGCAAATCAGCGCTACAAAGAAGTCTCGCTTCCCATCGGTCAAAAGGGCCATGCTGAATAAAGTGACAAAACCAGAAATGCAAGACAGGCCATGGAGAAACGGGAGCCTGGCTACGCTGATGGGCGGGATGTAAATTGCCAACAGCCACTCTGCAGAAGTGCACGGTGTGTCCTGAAACATCTAAAAAACTCAGCTTAGGGAGCATAGGGCACTTCCACTCATGGGCGTATAAATTGGCAAAACTAAAAATCAGCAAGACACAGGCACCCCAAAGTTAAAGGCTGCTCTGTTGACAAGAACCTCCACTTCGTTACACCTTAAATATCCCAGGAAAGAGAAAAATGGATAAAGAAGTTGTGGTCCTTATGTACAATGGAATATCACTCAGCCATGAAATCAACGTCATAAGGCTAGTAGCAGCAAGATGAGTGGATTTAGGTAGGACGATTCTAAGTGAAATAAGTCGCACAGAAAAAGATACTTATCATAAGATATCACTTATAGAGGGAATATAAAAACCGCTACCCTTGAACTGAATTACAAATCAGAGCAGGGTCACACGTTTAGAAAACACACTATGGCTGCTTAACGGGAAAGGTGAGGTGGGGTGATGCATAAAACAAGGGTTTCAAATTAGCTCAGATACCGTTCCATAAACGCAATATGTAATAGACAAGACCTACTCCTTGCTCAGTGAATTGGACTCAACAGCCCCTATTCACCGCCCAAGAATATATCTGACTAGTAAGAATCTTAAAACCTATGTATTGATATCTCTCTGTAAGTGAGTCAAGTGGCTGTAAAGCGGCATAAACACAGCAGTGAAAAGCAGCTAGACCGCATTATAAAAATCAATTACTTTTAAAAACCCGTGAAACAAAGACAGTGAAAGAGAGAGAAATTCTTACAAAATTCGTTCAGGGGCTGTGATGCCACCTGGATTGACCATATCTAGACCCACAGCTGATTGAGACATAAGGGTGGACACTCTTGGGGCTGAGAGGTTTGGTGAGGTTGGGTGAGCAAACGCAGACCTTTTAACATAATACTGTGTGGTACCCATCCCATGGGTCCCAAATCTCCAGGTTCAAGGGCATCTTCCTACATCGAAAACATGCATGAGAAACCCAGAAGATGGTACACCGTGTGATCGGGAAAGGTTTCTAAAACGCACCTCATTTCTCATCTCCTTGTGCTCGGGTTCGCCATTCCAGCCGCTTTACTAGCAATCTCCCTCCTTGGAGAATCAGCACCTTTAACCTCCTGTTCCGTACAGGTTGCAATTTGTCCTGAGGATGAACGGGAAGAGGGGGAACTAATGAGAGACAAGCTCTAGGTGTTGGGACAGGCACAGGTCACTCTATTTTCCCATCAGGAAGAAGAATTAACCACAGGCTCAGCCTGCCGCCCGGGACCAGAATAGTGCCTGAAGCAATCCTGCGCTTTTGCGGCAAGCTCCCAAGAAAGCGAGTTGAAAAATGGAGCTCAGGGGCACTGCAATTCACAAACCTGCAGACTTATAAATGATGACTCTCGTCCACAAATATATTGAGGGAAGGCAACGAAGAGGATTTGAAAGCAAGGCAGAATTGCAGGAAACAGATTTCAGGAGGGAGATTCGAATCGCCTTTAAAGCACAGGAAAAGCGGCAAAACCTCGACAATGATGCCCTTGGCCAAAAAGGGCGTAAGCGTTTTTTCCTGAATATATTCAGGAAAAAACGCATACGCCCTTTTTGGCCAACCAAGCAACCTGGAAAGGCAAATCAGCGCTACAAAGAAGTCTCGCTTCCCATCGGTCAAAAGGGCCATGCTGAATAAAGTGACAAAACCAGAAATGCAAGACAGGCCATGATGAAACGGGAGCCTGGCTACGCTGATGGGCGGAATGTAAATTGCCAACAGCCACTCTGGAGAAGTGCACGGTGTGTCCTGAAACATCTAAAAAACTCAGCTTAGGGAGCATAGGGCACTTCCACTCATGGGCGTATAAATTGGCAAAACTAAAAATCAGCAAGACACAGGCACCCCAAAGTTAAAGGCTGCTCTGTTGACAAGAACCTCCACTTCGTTACACCTTAAATATCCCAGGAAAGAGAAAAATGGATAAAGAAGTTGTGGTCCTTATGTACAATGGAATATCACTCAGCCATGAAATCAACGTCATAAGGCTAGTAGCAGCAAGATGAGTGGATTTAGGTAGGACGATTCTAAGTGAAATAAGTCGCACAGAAAAAGATACTTATCATAAGATATCACTTATAGAGGGAATATAAAAACCGCTACCCTTGAACTGAATTACAAATCAGAGCAGGGTTACACGTTTAGAAAACACACTATGGCTGCTTAACGGGAAAGGTGAGGTGGGGTGATGCATAAAACAAGGGTTTCAAATTAGCTCAGATACCGTTCCATAAACGCAATATGTAATAGACAACACCTACTCCTTGCTCAGTGAATTGGACTCAACAGCCCCTATTCACCGCCCAAGAATATATCTGACTAGTAAGAATCTTAAAACCTATGTATTGATATCTCTCTGTAAGTGAGTCAAGTGGCTGTAAAGCGGCATAAACACAGCAGTGAAAAGCAGCTAGACCGCATTATAAAAATCAATTAATTTTAAAAACCCGTGAAACAAAGACAGTGAAAGAGAGAGAAATTCTTACAAAATTCGTTCAGGGGCTGTGATGCCACCTGGATTGACCATATCTAGACCCACAGCTGATTGAGACATAAGGTTGGACACTCTTGGGGCTGAGAGGTTTGGTGAGGTTGGGTGAGCAAACGCAGACCCTTTAAAGTAATACTGCGTGGTACCCATCCCATGGGTCCCAAATCTCCAGGTTCAAGGGCATCTTCCTACATCGAAAACATGCATGAGAAACCCAGAAGATGGTACACCGTGTGATCGGGAAAGGTTTCTAAAACGCACCTCATTTCTCATCTCCTTGTGCTCGGGTTCGCCATTCCAGCCGCTTTACTAGCAATCTCCCTCCTTGGAGAATCAGCACCTTTAACCTCCTGTTCCGTACAGGTTGCAATTTGTCCTGAGGATGAACGGGAAGAGGGGGAACCAATGAGAGACTAGCTCTAGGTGTTGGGACAGGCACAGGTCACTCTATTTTCCCATCAGGAAGAAGAATTAACCACAGGCTCAGCCTGCCGCCCGGGACCAGAATAGGGCCTGAAGCAATCGTGCGCTTTTGCGGCCAGCTCCCAAGAAAGCGAGTTGAAAAATGGAGCTCAGGGGCACTGCAATTCACAAACCTGCAGACTTAGAAATGATGACTCTCGTCCACAAATATATTGAGGGAAGGCAACGAAGAGGATTTGAAAGCAAGGCAGAATTGCAGGAAACAGATTTCAGGAGGGAGATTCGAATCGCCTTTAAAGCACAGGAAAAGCGGCAAAACCTCGACAATGATGCCCTTGGCCAAAAAGGGCGTATGCGTTTTTTCCTGAATATATTCAGGAAAAAACGCATACGCCCTTTTTGGCCAACCAAGCAACCTGGAAAGGCAAATCAGCGCTACAAAGAAGTCTCGCTTCCCATCGGTCAAAAGGGCCATGCTGAATAAAGTGACAAAACCAGAAATGCAAGACAGGCCATGGAGAAACGGGAGCCTGGCTACGCTGATGGGCGGGATGTAAATTGCCAACAGCCACTCTGGAGAAGTGCACGGTGTGTCCTGAAACATCTAAAAAACTCAGCTTAGGGAGCATAGGGCACTTCCACTCATGGGCGTATAAATTGGCAAAACTAAAAATCAGCAAGACACAGGCACCCCAAAGTTTAGGGCTGCTCTGTTGACAAGAACCTCCACTTCGTTACACCTTAAATATCCCAGGAAAGAGAAAAATGGATAAAGAAGTTGTGGTCCTTATGTACAATGGAATATCACTCAGCCATGAAATCAACGTCATAAGGCTAGTAGCAGCAAGATGAGTGGATTTAGGTAGGACGATTCTAAGTGAAATAAGTCGCACAGAAAAAGATACTTATCATAAGATATCACTTATAGAGGGAATATAAAAACCGCTACCCTTGAACTGAATTAGAAATCAGAGCAGGGTCACACGTTTAGAAAACACACTATGGCTGCTTAACGGGAAAGGTGAGGTGGGGTGATGCATAAAACAAGGGTTTCAAATTAGCTCAGATACCGTTCCATAAACGCAATATGTAATAGACAAGACCTACTCCTTGCTCAGTGAATTGGACTCAACAGCCCCTATTCACCGCCCAAGAATATATCTGACTAGTAAGAATCTTAAAACCTATGTATTGATATCTCTCTGTAAGTGAGTTAAGTGGCTGTAAAGCGGCATGAACACAGCAGTGAAAAGCAGCTAGACCGCATTATAAAAATCAATTAATTTTAAAAACCCGTGAAACAAAGACAGTGAAAGAGAGAGAAATTCTTACAAAATTCGTTCAGGGGCTGTGATGCCACCTGGATTGACCATATCTAGACCCACAGCTGATTGAGACATAAGGGTGGACACTCTTGGGGCTGAGAGGTTTGGTGAGGTTGGGTGAGCAAACGCAGACCTTTTAAAGTAATACTGCGTGGTACCCATCCCATGGGTCCCAAATCTCCAGGTTCAAGGGCATCTTCCTACATCGAAAACATGCATGAGAAACCCAGAAGATGGTACACCGTGTGATCGGGAAAGGTTTCTAAAACGCACCTCATTTCTCATCTCCTTGTGCTCGGGTTCGCCATTCCAGCCGCTTTACTAGCAATCTCCCTCCTTGGAGAATCAGCACCTTTAACCTCCTGTTCCGTACAGGTTGCAATTTGTCCTGAGGATGAACGGGAAGAGGGGGAACCAATGAGAGACTAGCTCTAGGTGTTGGGACAGGCACAGGTCACTCTATTTTCCCATCAGGAAGAAGAATTAACCACAGGCTCAGCCTGCCGCCCGGGACCAGAATAGGGCCTGAAGCAATCGTGCGCTTTTGCGGCCAGCTCCCAAGAAAGCGAGTTGAAAAATGGAGCTCAGGGGCACTGCAATTCACAAACCTGCAGACTTAGAAATGATGACTCTCGTCCACAAATATATTGAGGGAAGGCAACGAAGAGGATTTGAAAGCAAGGCAGAATTGCAGGAAACAGATTTCAGGAGGGAGATTCGAATCGCCTTTAAAGCACAGGAAAAGCGGCAAAACCTCGACAATGATGCCCTTGGCCAAAAAGGGCGTATGCGTTTTTTCCTGAATATATTCAGGAAAAAACGCATACGCCCTTTTTGGCCAACCAAGCAACCTGGAAAGGCAAATCAGCGCTACAAAGAAGTCTCGCTTCCCATCGGTCAAAAGGGCCATGCTGAATAAAGTGACAAAACCAGAAATGCAAGACAGGCCATGGAGAAACGGGAGCCTGGCTACGCTGATGGGCGGGATGTAAATTGCCAACAGCCACTCTGGAGAAGTGCACGGTGTGTCCTGAAACATCTAAAAAACTCAGCTTAGGGAGCATAGGGCACTTCCACTCATGGGCGTATAAATTGGCAAAACTAAAAATCAGCAAGACACAGGCACCCCAAAGTTAAAGGCTGCTCTGTTGACAAGAACCTCCACTTCGTTACACCTTAAATATCCCAGGAAAGAGAAAAATGGATAAAGAAGTTGTGGTCCTTATGTACAATGGAATATCACTCAGCCATGAAATCAACGTCATAAGGCTAGTAGCAGCAAGATGAGTGGATTTAGGTAGGACGATTCTAAGTGAAATAAGTCGCACAGAAAAAGATACTTATCATAAGATATCACTTATAGAGGGAATATAAAAACCGCTACCCTTGAACTGAATTACAAATCAGAGCAGGGTTACACGTTTAGAAAACACACTATGGCTGCTTAACGGGAAAGGTGAGGTGGGGTGATGCATAAAACAAGGGTTTCAAATTAGCTCAGATACCGTTCCATAAACGCAATATGTAATAGACAACACCTACTCCTTGCTCAGTGAATTGGACTCAACAGCCCCTATTCACCGCCCAAGAATATATCTGACTAGTAAGAATCTTAAAACCTATGTATTGATATCTCTCTGTAAGTGAGTCAAGTGGCTGTAAAGCGGCATAAACACAGCAGTGAAAAGCAGCTAGACCGCATTATAAAAATCAATTAATTTTAAAAACCCGTGAAACAAAGACAGTGAAAGAGAGAGAAATTCTTACAAAATTCGTTCAGGGGCTGTGATGCCACCTGGATTGACCATATCTAGACCCACAGCTGATTGAGACATAAGGTTGGACACTCTTGGGGCTGAGAGGTTTGGTGAGGTTGGGTGAGCAAACGCAGACCCTTTAAAGTAATACTGCGTGGTACCCATCCCATGGGTCCCAAATCTCCAGGTTCAAGGGCATCTTCCTACATCGAAAACATGCATGAGAAACCCAGAAGATGGTACACCGTGTGATCGGGAAAGGTTTCTAAAACGCACCTCATTTCTCATCTCCTTGTGCTCGGGTTCGCCATTCCAGCCGCTTTACTAGCAATCTCCCTCCTTGGAGAATCAGCACCTTTAACCTCCTGTTCCGTACAGGTTGCAATTTGTCCTGAGGATGAACGGGAAGAGGGGGAACCAATGAGAGACTAGCTCTAGGTGTTGGGACAGGCACAGGTCACTCTATTTTCCCATCAGGAAGAAGAATTAACCACAGGCTCAGCCTGCCGCCCGGGACCAGAATAGGGCCTGAAGCAATCGTGCGCTTTTGCGGCCAGCTCCCAAGAAAGCGAGTTGAAAAATGGAGCTCAGGGGCACTGCAATTCACAAACCTGCAGACTTAGAAATGATGACTCTCGTCCACAAATATATTGAGGGAAGGCAACGAAGAGGATTTGAAAGCAAGGCAGAATTGCAGGAAACAGATTTCAGGAGGGAGATTCGAATCGCCTTTAAAGCACAGGAAAAGCGGCAAAACCTCGACAATGATGCCCTTGGCCAAAAAGGGCGTATGCGTTTTTTCCTGAATATATTCAGGAAAAAACGCATACGCCCTTTTTGGCCAACCAAGCAACCTGGAAAGGCAAATCAGCGCTACAAAGAAGTCTCGCTTCCCATCGGTCAAAAGGGCCATGCTGAATAAAGTGACAAAACCAGAAATGCAAGACAGGCCATGGAGAAACGGGAGCCTGGCTACGCTGATGGGCGGGATGTAAATTGCCAACAGCCACTCTGGAGAAGTGCACGGTGTGTCCTGAAACATCTAAAAAACTCAGCTTAGGGAGCATAGGGCACTTCCACTCATGGGCGTATAAATTGGCAAAACTAAAAATCAGCAAGACACAGGCACCCCAAAGTTTAGGGCTGCTCTGTTGACAAGAACCTCCACTTCGTTACACCTTAAATATCCCAGGAAAGAGAAAAATGGATAAAGAAGTTGTGGTCCTTATGTACAATGGAATATCACTCAGCCATGAAATCAACGTCATAAGGCTAGTAGCAGCAAGATGAGTGGATTTAGGTAGGACGATTCTAAGTGAAATAAGTCGCACAGAAAAAGATACTTATCATAAGATATCACTTATAGAGGGAATATAAAAACCGCTACCCTTGAACTGAATTAGAAATCAGAGCAGGGTCACACGTTTAGAAAACACACTATGGCTGCTTAACGGGAAAGGTGAGGTGGGGTGATGCATAAAACAAGGGTTTCAAATTAGCTCAGATACCGTTCCATAAACGCAATATGTAATAGACAAGACCTACTCCTTGCTCAGTGAATTGGACTCAACAGCCCCTATTCACCGCCCAAGAATATATCTGACTAGTAAGAATCTTAAAACCTATGTATTGATATCTCTCTGTAAGTGAGTTAAGTGGCTGTAAAGCGGCATGAACACAGCAGTGAAAAGCAGCTAGACCGCATTATAAAAATCAATTAATTTTAAAAACCCGTGAAACAAAGACAGTGAAAGAGAGAGAAATTCTTACAAAATTCGTTCAGGGGCTGTGATGCCACCTGGATTGACCATATCTAGACCCACAGCTGATTGAGACATAAGGGTGGACACTCTTGGGGCTGAGAGGTTTGGTGAGGTTGGGTGAGCAAACGCAGACCTTTTAAAGTAATACTGCGTGGTACCCATCCCATGGGTCCCAAATCTCCAGGTTCAAGGGCATCTTCCTACATCGAAAACATGCATGAGAAACCCAGAAGATGGTACACCGTGTGATCGGGAAAGGTTTCTAAAACGCACCTCATTTCTCATCTCCTTGTGCTCGGGTTCGCCATTCCAGCCGCTTTACTAGCAATCTCCCTCCTTGGAGAATCAGCACCTTTAACCTCCTGTTCCGTACAGGTTGCAATTTGTCCTGAGGATGAACGGGAAGAGGGGGAACCAATGAGAGACTAGCTCTAGGTGTTGGGACAGGCACAGGTCACTCTATTTTCCCATCAGGAAGAAGAATTAACCACAGGCTCAGCCTGCCGCCCGGGACCAGAATAGGGCCTGAAGCAATCGTGCGCTTTTGCGGCCAGCTCCCAAGAAAGCGAGTTGAAAAATGGAGCTCAGGGGCACTGCAATTCACAAACCTGCAGACTTAGAAATGATGACTCTCGTCCACAAATATATTGAGGGAAGGCAACGAAGAGGATTTGAAAGCAAGGCAGAATTGCAGGAAACAGATTTCAGGAGGGAGATTCGAATCGCCTTTAAAGCACAGGAAAAGCGGCAAAACCTCGACAATGATGCCCTTGGCCAAAAAGGGCGTATGCGTTTTTTCCTGAATATATTCAGGAAAAAACGCATACGCCCTTTTTGGCCAACCAAGCAACCTGGAAAGGCAAATCAGCGCTACAAAGAATTCTCGCTTCCCATCGGTCAAAAGGGCCATGCTGAATAAAGTGACAAAACCAGAAATGCAAGACAGGCCATGGAGAAACGGGAGCCTGGCTACGCTGATGGGCGGGATGTAAATTGCCAACAGCCACTCTGGAGAAGTGCACGGTGTGTCCTGAAACATCTAAAAAACTCAGCTTAGGGAGCATAGGGCACTTCCACTCATGGGCGTATAAATTGGCAAAACTAAAAATCAGCAAGACACAGGCACCCCAAAGTTAAAGGCTGCTCTGTTGACAAGAACCTCCACTTCGTTACACCTTAAATATCCCAGGAAAGAGAAAAATGGATAAAGAAGTTGTGGTCCTTATGTACAATGGAATATCACTCAGCCATGAAATCAACGTCATAAGGCTAGTAGCAGCAAGATGAGTGGATTTAGGTAGGACGATTCTAAGTGAAATAAGTCGCACAGAAAAAGATACTTATCATAAGATATCACTTATAGAGGGAATATAAAAACCGCTACCCTTGAACTGAATTACAAATCAGAGCAGGGTTACACGTTTAGAAAACACACTATGGCTGCTTAACGGGAAAGGTGAGGTGGGGTGATGCATAAAACAAGGGTTTCAAATTAGCTCAGATACCGTTCCATAAACGCAATATGTAATAGACAACACCTACTCCTTGCTCAGTGAATTGGACTCAACAGCCCCTATTCACCGCCCAAGAATATATCTGACTAGTAAGAATCTTAAAACCTATGTATTGATATCTCTCTGTAAGTGAGTCAAGTGGCTGTAAAGCGGCATAAACACAGCAGTGAAAAGCAGCTAGACCGCATTATAAAAATCAATTAATTTTAAAAACCCGTGAAACAAAGACAGTGAAAGAGAGAGAAATTCTTACAAAATTCGTTCAGGGGCTGTGATGCCACCTGGATTGACCATATCTAGACCCACAGCTGATTGAGACATAAGGTTGGACACTCTTGGGGCTGAGAGGTTTGGTGAGGTTGGGTGAGCAAACGCAGACCCTTTAAAGTAATACTGCGTGGTACCCATCCCATGGGTCCCAAATCTCCAGGTTCAAGGGCATCTTCCTACATCGAAAACATGCATGAGAAACCCAGAAGATGGTACACCGTGTGATCGGGAAAGGTTTCTAAAACGCACCTCATTTCTCATCTCCTTGTGCTCGGGTTCGCCATTCCAGCCGCTTTACTAGCAATCTCCCTCCTTGGAGAATCAGCACCTTTAACCTCCTGTTCCGTACAGGTTGCAATTTGTCCTGAGGATGAACGGGAAGAGGGGGAACCAATGAGAGACTAGCTCTAGGTGTTGGGACAGGCACAGGTCACTCTATTTTCCCATCAGGAAGAAGAATTAACCACAGGCTCAGCCTGCCGCCCGGGACCAGAATAGGGCCTGAAGCAATCGTGCGCTTTTGCGGCCAGCTCCCAAGAAAGCGAGTTGAAAAATGGAGCTCAGGGGCACTGCAATTCACAAACCTGCAGACTTAGAAATGATGACTCTCGTCCACAAATATATTGAGGGAAGGCAACGAAGAGGATTTGAAAGCAAGGCAGAATTGCAGGAAACAGATTTCAGGAGGGAGATTCGAATCGCCTTTAAAGCACAGGAAAAGCGGCAAAACCTCGACAATGATGCCCTTGGCCAAAAAGGGCGTATGCGTTTTTTCCTGAATATATTCAGGAAAAAACGCATACGCCCTTTTTGGCCAACCAAGCAACCTGGAAAGGCAAATCAGCGCTACAAAGAAGTCTCGCTTCCCATCGGTCAAAAGGGCCATGCTGAATAAAGTGACAAAACCAGAAATGCAAGACAGGCCATGGAGAAACGGGAGCCTGGCTACGCTGATGGGCGGGATGTAAATTGCCAACAGCCACTCTGGAGAAGTGCACGGTGTGTCCTGAAACATCTAAAAAACTCAGCTTAGGGAGCATAGGGCACTTCCACTCATGGGCGTATAAATTGGCAAAACTAAAAATCAGCAAGACACAGGCACCCCAAAGTTTAGGGCTGCTCTGTTGACAAGAACCTCCACTTCGTTACACCTTAAATATCCCAGGAAAGAGAAAAATGGATAAAGAAGTTGTGGTCCTTATGTACAATGGAATATCACTCAGCCATGAAATCAACGTCATAAGGCTAGTAGCAGCAAGATGAGTGGATTTAGGTAGGACGATTCTAAGTGAAATAAGTCGCACAGAAAAAGATACTTATCATAAGATATCACTTATAGAGGGAATATAAAAACCGCTACCCTTGAACTGAATTACAAATCAGAGCAGGGTTACACGTTTAGAAAACACACTATGGCTGCTTAACGGGAAAGGTGAGGTGGGGTGATGCATAAAACAAGGGTTTCAAATTAGCTCAGATACCGTTCCATAAACGCAATATGTAATAGACAACACCTACTCCTTGCTCAGTGAATTGGACTCAACAGCCCCTATTCACCGCCCAAGAATATATCTGACTAGTAAGAATCTTAAAACCTATGTATTGATATCTCTCTGTAAGTGAGTCAAGTGGCTGTAAAGCGGCATAAACACAGCAGTGAAAAGCAGCTAGACCGCATTATAAAAATCAATTAATTTTAAAAACCCGTGAAACAAAGACAGTGAAAGAGAGAGAAATTCTTACAAAATTCGTTCAGGGGCTGTGATGCCACCTGGATTGACCATATCTAGACCCACAGCTGATTGAGACATAAGGTTGGACACTCTTGGGGCTGAGAGGTTTGGTGAGGTTGGGTGAGCAAACGCAGACCCTTTAAAGTAATACTGCGTGGTACCCATCCCATGGGTCCCAAATCTCCAGGTTCAAGGGCATCTTCCTACATCGAAAACATGCATGAGAAACCCAGAAGATGGTACACCGTGTGATCGGGAAAGGTTTCTAAAACGCACCTCATTTCTCATCTCCTTGTGCTCGGGTTCGCCATTCCAGCCGCTTTACTAGCAATCTCCCTCCTTGGAGAATCAGCACCTTTAACCTCCTGTTCCGTACAGGTTGCAATTTGTCCTGAGGATGAACGGGAAGAGGGGGAACCAATGAGAGACTAGCTCTAGGTGTTGGGACAGGCACAGGTCACTCTATTTTCCCATCAGGAAGAAGAATTAACCACAGGCTCAGCCTGCCGCCCGGGACCAGAATAGGGCCTGAAGCAATCGTGCGCTTTTGCGGCCAGCTCCCAAGAAAGCGAGTTGAAAAATGGAGCTCAGGGGCACTGCAATTCACAAACCTGCAGACTTAGAAATGATGACTCTCGTCCACAAATATATTGAGGGAAGGCAACGAAGAGGATTTGAAAGCAAGGCAGAATTGCAGGAAACAGATTTCAGGAGGGAGATTCGAATCGCCTTTAAAGCACAGGAAAAGCGGCAAAACCTCGACAATGATGCCCTTGGCCAAAAAGGGCGTATGCGTTTTTTCCTGAATATATTCAGGAAAAAACGCATACGCCCTTTTTGGCCAACCAAGCAACCTGGAAAGGCAAATCAGCGCTACAAAGAAGTCTCGCTTCCCATCGGTCAAAAGGGCCATGCTGAATAAAGTGACAAAACCAGAAATGCAAGACAGGCCATGGAGAAACGGGAGCCTGGCTACGCTGATGGGCGGGATGTAAATTGCCAACAGCCACTCTGGAGAAGTGCACGGTGTGTCCTGAAACATCTAAAAAACTCAGCTTAGGGAGCATAGGGCACTTCCACTCATGGGCGTATAAATTGGCAAAACTAAAAATCAGCAAGACACAGGCACCCCAAAGTTTAGGGCTGCTCTGTTGACAAGAACCTCCACTTCGTTACACCTTAAATATCCCAGGAAAGAGAAAAATGGATAAAGAAGTTGTGGTCCTTATGTACAATGGAATATCACTCAGCCATGAAATCAACGTCATAAGGCTAGTAGCAGCAAGATGAGTGGATTTAGGTAGGACGATTCTAAGTGAAATAAGTCGCACAGAAAAAGATACTTATCATAAGATATCACTTATAGAGGGAATATAAAAACCGCTACCCTTGAACTGAATTACAAATCAGAGCAGGGTCACACGTTTAGAAAACACACTATGGCTGCTTAACGGGAAAGGTGAGGTGGGGTGATGCATAAAACAAGGGTTTCAAATTAGCTCAGATACCGTTCCATAAACGCAATATGTAATAGACAAGACCTACTCCTTGCTCAGTGAATTGGACTCAACAGCCCCTATTCACCGCCCAAGAATATATCTGACTAGTAAGAATCTTAAAACCTATGTATTGATATCTCTCTGTAAGTGAGTTAAGTGGCTGTAAAGCGGCATGAACACAGCAGTGAAAAGCAGCTAGACCGCATTATAAAAATCAATTAATTTTAAAAACCCGTGAAACAAAGACAGTGAAAGAGAGAGAAATTCTTACAAAATTCGTTCAGGGGCTGTGATGCCACCTGGATTGACCATATCTAGACCCACAGCTGATTGAGACATAAGGGTGGACACTCTTGGGGCTGAGAGGTTTGGTGAGGTTGGGTGAGCAAACGCAGACCTTTTAAAGTAATACTGCGTGGTACCCATCCCATGGGTCCCAAATCTCCAGGTTCAAGGGCATCTTCCTACATCGAAAACATGCATGAGAAACCCAGAAGATGGTACACCGTGTGATCGGGAAAGGTTTCTAAAACGCACCTCATTTCTCATCTCCTTGTGCTCGGGTTCGCCATTCCAGCCGCTTTACTAGCAATCTCCCTCCTTGGAGAATCAGCACCTTTAACCTCCTGTTCCGTACAGGTTGCAATTTGTCCTGAGGATGAACGGGAAGAGGGGGAACCAATGAGAGACTAGCTCTAGGTGTTGGGACAGGCACAGGTCACTCTATTTTCCCATCAGGAAGAAGAATTAACCACAGGCTCAGCCTGCCGCCCGGGACCAGAATAGGGCCTGAAGCAATCGTGCGCTTTTGCGGCCAGCTCCCAAGAAAGCGAGTTGAAAAATGGAGCTCAGGGGCACTGCAATTCACAAACCTGCAGACTTAGAAATGATGACTCTCGTCCACAAATATATTGAGGGAAGGCAACGAAGAGGATTTGAAAGCAAGGCAGAATTGCAGGAAACAGATTTCAGGAGGGAGATTCGAATCGCCTTTAAAGCACAGGAAAAGCGGCAAAACCTCGACAATGATGCCCTTGGCCAAAAAGGGCGTATGCGTTTTTTCCTGAATATATTCAGGAAAAAACGCATACGCCCTTTTTGGCCAACCAAGCAACCTGGAAAGGCAAATCAGCGCTACAAAGAAGTCTCGCTTCCCATCGGTCAAAAGGGCCATGCTGAATAAAGTGACAAAACCAGAAATGCAAGACAGGCCATGGAGAAACGGGAGCCTGGCTACGCTGATGGGCGGGATGTAAATTGCCAACAGCCACTCTGGAGAAGTGCACGGTGTGTCCTGAAACATCTAAAAAACTCAGCTTAGGGAGCATAGGGCACTTCCACTCATGGGCGTATAAATTGGCAAAACTAAAAATCAGCAAGACACAGGCACCCCAAAGTTTAGGGCTGCTCTGTTGACAAGAACCTCCACTTCGTTACACCTTAAATATCCCAGGAAAGAGAAAAATGGATAAAGAAGTTGTGGTCCTTATGTACAATGGAATATCACTCAGCCATGAAATCAACGTCATAAGGCTAGTAGCAGCAAGATGAGTGGATTTAGGTAGGACGATTCTAAGTGAAATAAGTCGCACAGAAAAATATACTTATCATAAGATATCACTTATAGAGGGAATATAAAAACCGCTACCCTTGAACTGAATTACAAATCAGAGCAGGGTCACACGTTTAGAAAACACACTATGGCTGCTTAACGGGAAAGGTGAGGTGGGGTGATGCATAAAACAAGGGTTTCAAATTAGCTCAGATACCGTTCCATAAACGCAATATGTAATAGACAAGACCTACTCCTTGCTCAGTGAATTGGACTCAACAGCCCCTATTCACCGCCCAAGAATATATCTGACTAGTAAGAATCTTAAAACCTATGTATTGATATCTCTCTGTAAGTGAGTCAAGTGGCTGTAAAGCGGCATGAACACAGCAGTGAAAAGCAGCTAGACCGCATTATAAAAATCAATTAATTTTAAAAACCCGTGAAACAAAGACAGTGAAAGAGAGAGAAATTCTTACAAAATTCGTTCAGGGGCTGTGATGCCACCTGGATTGACCATATCTAGACCCACAGCTGATTGAGACATAAGGGTGGACACTCTTGGGGCTGAGAGGTTTGGTGAGGTTGGGTGAGCAAACGCAGACCTTTTAAAGTAATACTGCGTGGTACCCATCCCATGGGTCCCAAGTCTCCAGGTTCAAGGGCATCTTCCTACATCGAAAACATGCATGAGAAACCCAGAAGATGGTACACCGTGTGATCGGGAAAGGTTTCTAAAACGCACCTCATTTCTCATCTCCTTGTGCTCGGGTTCGCCATTCCAGCCGCTTTACTAGCAATCTCCCTCCTTGGAGAATCAGCACCTTTAACCTCCTGTTCCGTACAGGTTGCAATTTGTCCTGAGGATGAACGGGAAGAGGGGGAACCAATGAGAGACAAGCTCTAGGTGTTGGGACAGGCACAGGTCACTCTAATTTCCCATCAGGAAGAAGAATTAACCACAGTCTCAGCCTGCCGCCCGGGACCAGAATAGGGCCTGAAGCAATCCTGCGCTTTTGCGGCCAGCTCCCAAGAAAGCGAGTTGAAAAATGGAGCTCAGGGGCACTGCAATTCACAAACCTGCAGACTTATAAATGATGACTCTCGTCCACAAATATATTGAGGGAAGGCAACGAAGAGGATTTGAAAGCAAGGCAGAATTGCAGGAAACAGATTTCAGGAGGGAGATTCGAATCGCCTTTAAAGCACAGGAAAAGCGGCAAAACCTCGACAATGATGCCCTTGGCCAAAAAGGGCGTATGCGTTTTTTCCTGAATATATTCAGGAAAAAACGCATACGCCCTTTTTGCCCAACCAAGCAACCTGGAAAGGCAAATCAGCGCTACAAAGAAGTCTCGCTTCCCATCGGTCAAAAGGGCCATGCTGAATAAAGTGACAAAACCAGAAATGCAAGACAGGCCATGGAGAAACGGGAGCCTGGCTACGCTGATGGGCGGAATGTAAATTGCCAACAGCCACTCTGGAGAAGTGCACGGTGTGTCCTGAAACATCTAAAAAACTCAGCTTAGGGAGCATAGGGCACTTCCACTCATGGGCGTATAAATTGGCAAAACTAAAAATCAGCAAGACACAGGCACCCCAAAGTTAAAGGCTGCTCTGTTGACAAGAACCTCCACTTCGTTACACCTTAAATATCCCAGGAAAGAGAAAAATGGATAAAGAAGTTGTGGTCCTTATGTACAATGGAATATCACTCAGCCATGAAATCAACGTCATAAGGCTAGTAGCAGCAAGATGAGTGGATTTAGGTAGGACGATTCTAAGTGAAATAAGTCACACAGAAAAAGATACTTATCATAAGATATCACTTATAGAGGAATATAAAAACCGCTACCCTTGAACTGAATTACAAATCAGAGCAGGGTCACACGTTTAGAAAACACACTATGGCTGCTTAACGGGAAAGGTGAGGTGGGGTGATGCATAAAACAAGGGTTTCAAATTAGCTCAGATACCGTTCCATAAACGCAATATGTAATAGACAAGACCTACTCCTTGCTCAGTGAATTGGACTCAACACCCCGTATTCACCGCCCAAGAATATATCTGACTAGTAAGAATCTTAAAACCTAGGCATTGATATCTCTCTGTAAGTGAGTCAAGTGGCTGTAAAGCGGCCTAAACACAGCAGTGAAAAGCAGGTAAACCCCATTATAAAAATCAATTACTTTTAAAAACCCGTGAAACAAAGACAGTGAAAGAGAGAGAAATTCTTACAAAATTCGTTCAGGGGCTGTGATGCCACCTGGATTGACCATATCTAGACCCACAGCAGACTGAGACATAAGGGTGGACACTCTTGGGGCTGAGAGGTTTGGTGAGGTTGGGTGAGCAAACGCAGACCCTTTAAAGTAATACTGCGTGGTACCCATCCCATGGGTCCCAAGTCTCCAGGTTCAAGGGCATCTTCCTACATCGAAAACATGCATGAGAAACCCAGAAGATGGTACACCGTGTGATCGGGAAAGGTTTCTAAAACGCACCTCATTTCTCATCTCCTTGTGCTCGGGTTCGCCATTCCAGCCGCTTTTCTAGCAATCTCCCTCCTTGGAGAATCAGGACCTTTAACCTCCTGTTCCGTACAGGTTGCAATTTGTCCGGAGGATGAACGGGAAGAGGGGGAACCAATGAGAGACTAGCTCTAGGTGTTGGGACATGCACAGGTCACTCTATTTTCCCATCAGGAAGAAGAATTAACCACAGGCTCAGCCTGCCGCCCGGGACCAGAATAGGGCCTGAAGCAATCCTGCGCTTTTGCGGCCAGCTCCCAAGAAAGCGAGTTGAAAAATGGAGCTCAGGGGCACTGCAATTCACAAACCTGCAGACTTATAAATGATGACTCTCGTCCACAAATATATTGAGGGAAGGCAACGAGGAGGATTTGAAAGCAAGGCAGAATTGCAGGAAACAGATTTCAGGAGGGAGATGAGAATCGCCTTTAACGCACAGGAAAAGAGGCATTATCTCGACTATGATGCCCTTGGCCAAAAAGGGCGTATGCGTTTTTTCCTGAATATATTCAGGAAAAAACGCATACGCCCTTTTTGGCCAACCAAGTAACCTGGAAAGGCAAATCAGCGCTACAAAGAAGTCTCGCTTCCCATCGGTCAAAAGGGCCATGCTGAATAAAGTGTCAAAACCAGAAATGCAAGACAGGCCATGGAGAAACGGGAGCCTGGCTACGCTGATGGGCGGGATGTAAATTGCCAACAGCCACACTGGAGAAGTGCACGGTGTGTCCTGAAACATCTAAAAAACTCAGCTTAGGGAGCATAGGGCACTTCCACTCATGGGCGTATAAATTGGGAAAAATAAAAATCAGCAAGACACAGGCACCGCAAAGTTTAGGGCTGCTCTGTTGACAAGAACCTCCACTTCGTTACACCTTAAATATCCCAGGAAAGAGAAAAATGGATAAAGAAGTTGTGGTCCTTATGTACAATGGAATATCACTCAGCCATGAAATCAACGTCATAAGGCTAGTAGCAGCAAGATGAGTGGATTTAGGTAGGACGATTCTAAGTGAAATAAGTCACACAGAAAACGATACTTATCATAAGATATCACTTATACAGGGAATATAAAAACCGCTACCCTTGAACTGAATTACAAATCAGAGCAGGGTCACAGGTTTAGAAAACACACTATGGCTGCTTAACGGGAAAGGTGAGGTGGGGTGATGCATAAAACAAGGGTTTCAAATTAGCTCAGATACCGTTCCATAAACGCAATATGTAATAGACAAGACCTACTCCTTGCTCAGTGAATTGGACTCAACACCCCCTATTCACCGCCCAAGAATATATCTGACTAGAAAGAATCTTAAAACCTATGTATTGATATCTCTCTGTAAGAGAGTCAAGTGGCTGTAAAGCGGCATAAACACAGCAGTGAAAAGCAGCTAGACCGCATTATAAAAATCAATTACTTTTAAAAACCCGTGAAACAAAGTCAGTGAAAGAGAGAGAAATTCTTACAAAATTCGTTCAGGGGCTGTGATGCCACCTGGATTGACCATATCTAGACCCACAGCTGATTGAGACATAAGGGTGGACACTCTTGGGGCTGAGAGGTTTGGTGAGGTTGGGTGAGCAAACGCAGACCCTTTAAAGTAATAATGCGTGGTACCCATCCCATGGGTCCCAAATCTCCAGGTTCAAGGGCATCTTCCTACATCGAAAACATGCATGAGAAACCCAGAAGATGGTACACTGTGTGATCGGGAAAGGTTTCTAAAACGCACCTCATTTCTCATCTCCTTGTGCTCGGGTTCGCCATTCCAGCCGCTTTACTAGCAATCTCCCTCCTTGGAGAATCAGCCCCTTTAACCTCCTGTTCCGTACAGGTTGCAATTTGTCCTGAGGATGAACGGGAAGAGGGGGAACCAATGAGAGACTAGCTCTAGGTGTTGGGACAGGCACAGGTCACTCTATTTTCCCATCAGGAAGAAGAATTAACCACAGGCTCAGACTGCCGCCCGGGACCAGAATAGGGCCTGAAGCAATCGTGCGCTTTTGCGCCCAGCTCCCAAGAAAGCGAGTTGAAAAATGGAGCTCAGGGACACTGCAATTCACAAACCTGCAGACTTATTAATGATGACTCTCGTCCACAAATATATTGAGGGAAGGCAACGAAGAGGATTTGAAAGCAAGGCAGAATTGCAGGAAACAGATTTCAGGAGGGAGATTCGAATCGCCTTTAACGCACAGGAAAAGCGGCAAAACCTCGACAATGATGCCCTTGTCCAAAAAGGGCGTATGCGTTTTTTCCTGAATATATTCAGGAAAAAACGCATACGCCCTTTTTGGCCAACCAAGCAACCTGGAAAGGCAAATCAGCGCTACAAAGAAGTCTCGCTTCCCATCGGTCAAAAGGGCCATGCTGAATAAAGTGACAAAACCAGAAATGCAAGACAGGCCATGGAGAAACGGGAGCCTAGCTACGCTGATGGGCGGGATGTAAATTGCCAACAGCCACTCTGGAGAAGTGCACGGTGTGTCCTGAAACATCTAAAAAACTCAGCTTAGGGAGCATAGGGCACTTCCACTCATGGGCGTATAAATTGGCAAAACTAAAAATCAGCAAGACACAGGCACCCCAAAGTTTAGGGCTGCTCTGTTGACAAGAACCTCCACTTCGTTACACCTTAAATATCCCAGGAAAGAGAAAAATGGATAAAGAAGTTGTGGTCCTTATGTACAATGGAATATCACTCAGCCATGAAATCAACGTCATAAGGCTAGTAGCAGCAAGATGAGTGGATTTAGGTAGGACGATTCTAAGTGAAATAAGTCACACAGAAAAAGATACTTATCATAAAATATCACTTATAGAGGGAATATAAAAACCGCTACCCTTGAACTGAATTACAAATCAGAGCAGGGTCACAGGTTTAGAAAACACACTATGGCTGCTTAACGGGAAAGGTGAGGTCGGGTGATGCATAAAACAAGAGTTTCAAATTAGCTCAGATACCGTTCCATAAACGCAATATGTAATAGACAAGACCTACTCCTTGCTCAGTGAATTGGACTCAACACCCCATATTCACCGCCCAAGAATATATCTGACTAGTAAGAATCTTAAAACCTATGTATTGATATCTCTCTGTAAGTGAGTCAAGTGGCTGTAAAGCGGCATAAACACAGCAGTGAAAAGCAGGTAGACCGCATTATAAAAATCAATTACTTTTAAAAACCCGTGAAACAAAGACAGTGAAAGAGAGAGAAATTCTTACAAAATTCGTTCAGGGGCTGTGATGCCACCTGGAATGACCATATCTAGACCCACAGCTGACTGAGACATAAGGGTGGACACTCTTGGGGCTGAGAGGTTTGGTGAGGTTGGGTGAGCAAACGCAGACCCTTTAAAGTAATAATGCGTGGTACCCATCCCATGGGTCCCAAATCTCCAGGTTCAAGGGCATCTTCCTACATCGAAAACATGCATGAGAAACCCAGAAGATGGTACACAGTGTGATCGGGACAGGTTTCTAAAACGCACCTCATTTGTCATCTCCTTGTGCTCGGGTTCGCCATTCCAGCCGCTTTACTAGCAATCTCCCTCCTTGGAGAATCAGCACCTTTAACCTCCTGTTCCGTACAGGTTGCAATTTGTCCTGAGGATGAACGGGAAGAGGGGGAACGAATGAGAGACTAGCTCTAGGTGTTGGGACATGCACAGGTCACTCTATTTTCCCAGCAGGAAGAAGAAATAACCACAGGCTCAGCCTGCCGCCCGGGACCAGAATAGGGCCTGAAGCAATCGTGCGCTTTTGCGGCCAGCTCCCAAGAAAGCGAGTTGAAAAATGGAGCTCAAGGGCACTGCAATTCACAAACCTGCAGACTTATAAATGATGACTCTCGTCCACAAATATATTGAGGGAAGGCAACGAAGAGGATTTGAAAGCAAGGCAGAATTGCAGGAAACAGATTTCAAGGAGGGAGATTCGAATCGCCTTTAAAGCACAGGAAAAGCGGCAAAACCTCGACAATGATGCCCTTGGCCAAAAAGGGCGTATGCGTTTTTTCCTGAATATATTCAGGAAAAAACGCATACGCCCTTTTTGGCCAACCAAGCAACCTGGAAAGGCAAATCAGCGCTACAAAGAAGTCTCGCTTCCCATCGGTCAAAAGGGCCATGCTGAATAAAGTGACAAAACCAGAAATGCAAGACAGGCCATGGAGAAACGGGAGCCTGGCTACGCTGATGGGCGGAATGTAAATTGCCAACAGCCACTCTGCAGAAGTGCACGGTGTGTCCTGAAACATCTAAAAAACTCAGCTTAGGGAGCATAGGGCACTTCCACTCATGGGCGTATAAATTGGCAAAACTAAAAATCAGCAAGACACAGGCACCCCAAAGTTAAAGGCTGCTCTGTTGACAAGAACCTCCACTTCGTTACACCTTAAATATCCCAGGAAAGAGAAAAATGGATAAAGAAGTTGTGGTCCTTATGTACAATGGAATATCACTCAGCCATGAAATCAACGTCATAAGGCTAGTAGCAGCAAGATGAGTGGATTTAGGTAGGACGATTCTAAGTGAAATAAGTCGCACAGAAAAAGATACTTATCATAAGATATCACTTATAGAGGGAATATAAAAACCGCTACCCTTGAACTGAATTACAAATCAGAGCAGGGTCACACGTTTAGAAAACACACTATGGCTGCTTAACGGGAAAGGTGAGGTGGGGTGATGCATAAAACAAGGGTTTCAAATTAGCTCAGATACCGTTCCATAAACGCAATATGTAATAGACAAGACCTACTCCTTGCTCAGTGAATTGGACTCAACAGCCCCTATTCACCGCCCAAGAATATATCTGACTAGTAAGAATCTTAAAACCTATGTATTGATATCTCTCTGTAAGTGAGTCAAGTGGCTGTAAAGCGGCATGAACACAGCAGTGAAAAGCAGCTAGACCGCATTATAAAAATCAATTAATTTTAAAAACCCGTGAAACAAAGACAGTGAAAGAGAGAGAAATTCTTACAAAATTCGTTCAGGGGCTGTGATGCCACCTGGATTGACCATATCTAGACCCACAGCTGATTGAGACATAAGGGTGGACACTCTTGGGGCTGAGAGGTTTGGTGAGGTTGGGTGAGCAAACGCAGACCTTTTAAAGTAATACTGCGTGGTACCCATCCCATGGGTCCCAAATCTCCAGGTTCAAGGGCATCTTCCTACATCGAAAACATGCATGAGAAACCCAGAAGATGGTACACCGTGTGATCGGGAAAGGTTTCTAAAACGCACCTCATTTCTCATCTCCTTGTGCTCGGGTTCGCCATTCCAGCCGCTTTACTAACAATCTCCCTCCTTGGAGAATCAGCACCTTTAACCTCCTGTTCCGTACAGGTTGCAATTTGTCCTGAGGATGAACGGGAAGAGGGGGAACCAATGAGAGACTAGCTCTAGGTGTTGGGACAGGCACAGGTCACTCTATTTTCCCATCAGGAAGAAGAATTAACCACGGGCTCAGCCTGCCGCCCGGGACCAGAATAGGGCCTGAAGCAATCCTGCGCTTTTGCGGCCAGCTCCCAAGAAAGCGAGTTGAAAAATGGAGCTCAGGGGCACTGCAATTCACAAACCTGCAGACTTATAAATGATGACTCTCGTCCACAAATATATTGAGGGAAGGCAACGAAGAGGATTTGAAAGCAAGGCAGAATTGCAGGAAACAGATTTCAGGAGGGAGATTCGAATCGCCTTTAAAGCACAGGAAAAGCGGCAAAACCTCGACAATGATGCCCCTGGCCAAAAAGGGCGTATGCGTTTTTTCCTGAATATATTCAGGAAAAAACGCATACGCCCTTTTTGGCCAACCAAGCAACCTGGAAAGGCAAATCAGCGCTACAAAGAAGTCTCGCTTCCCATCGGTCAAAAGGGCCATGCTGAATAAAGTGACAAAACCAGAAATGCAAGACAGGCCATGGAGAAACGGGAGCCTGGCTACGCTGATGGGCGGGATGTAAATTGCCAACAGCCACTCTGGAGAAGTGCACGGTGTGTCCTGAAACATCTAAAACACTCAGCTTAGGGAGCATAGGGCACTTCCACTCATGGGCGTATAAATTGGCAAAACTAAAAATCAGCAAGACACAGGCACCCCAAAGTTTAGGGCTGCTCTCTTGACAAGAACCTCCACTTCGTTTCACATTAAATATCCCAGGAAAGAGAAAAATGGATAAAGAAGTTGTGGTCCTTATGTACAATGGAATATCACTCAGCCATGAAATCAACGTCATAAGGCTAGTAGCAGCAAGATGAGTGGATTTAGGTAGGACGATTCTAAGTGAAATAAGTCGCACAGAAAAAGATACTTATCATAAGATATCACTTATAGAGGGAATATAAAAACCGCTACCCTTGAACTGAATTACAAATCAGAGCAGGGTCACACGTTTAGAAAACACACTATGGCTGCTTAACGGGAAAGGTGAGGTGGGGTGATGCATAAAACAAGGGTTTCAAATTAGCTCAGATACCGTTCCATAAACGCAATATGTAATAGACAAGACCTACTCCTTGCTCAGTGAATTGGACTCAACAGCCCCTATTCACCGCCCAAGAATATATCTGACTAGTAAGAATCTTAAAACCTATGTATTGATATCTCTCTGTAAGTGAGTCAAGTGGCTGTAAAGCGGCATAAACACAGCAGTGAAAAGCAGCTAGACCGCATTATAAAAATCAATTAATTTTAAAAACCCGTGAAACAAAGACAGTGAAAGAGAGAGAAATTCTTACAAAATTCGTTCAGGGGCTGTGATGCCACCTGGATTGACCATATCTAGACCCACAGCTGATTGAGACATAAGGGTGGACACTCTTGGGGCTGAGAGGTTTGGTGAGGTTGGGTGAGCAAACGCAGACCTTTTAAAGTAATACTGCGTGGTACCCATCCCATGGGTCCCAAATCTCCAGGTTCAAGGGCATCTTCCTACATCGAAAACATGCATGAGAAACCCAGAAGATGGTACACCGTGTGATCGGGAAAGGTTTCTAAAACGCACCTCATTTCTCATCTCCTTGTGCTCGGGTTCGCCATTCCAGCCGCTTTACTAGCAATCTCCCTCCTTGGAGAATCAGCACCTTTAACCTCCTGTTCCGTACAGGTTGCAATTTGTCCTGAGGATGAACGGGAAGAGGGGGAACCAATGAGAGACTAGCTCTAGGTGTTGGGACAGGCACAGGTCACTCTATTTTCCCATCAGGAAGAAGAATTAACCACAGGCTCAGCCTGCCGCCCGGGACCAGAATAGGGCCTGAAGCAATCCTGCGCTTTTGCGGCCAGCTCCCAAGAAAGCGAGTTGAAAAATGGAGCTCAGGGGCACTGCAATTCACAAACCTGCAGACTTATAAATGATGACTCTCGTCCACAAATATATTGAGGGAAGGCAACGAAGAGGATTTGAAAGCAAGGCAGAATTGCAGGAAACAGATTTCAGGAGGGAGATTCGAATCGCCTTTAAAGCACAGGAAAAGCGGCAAAACCTCGACAATGATGCCCTTGGCCAAAAAGGGCGTATGCGTTTTTTCCTGAATATATTCAGGAAAAAACGCATACGCCCTTTTTGGCCAACCAAGCAACCTGGAAAGGCAAATCAGCGCTACAAAGAAGTCTCGCTTCCCATCGGTCAAAAGGGCCATGCTGAATAAAGTGACAAAAGCAGAAATGCAAGACAGGCCATGGAGAAACGGGAGCCTGGCTACGCTGATGGGCGGGATGTAAATTGCCAACAGCCACTCTGGAGAAGTGCACGGTGTGTCCTGAAACATCTAAAAAACTCAGCTTAGGGAGCATAGGGCACTTCCACTCATGGGCGTATAAATTGGCAAAACTAAAAATCAGCAAGACACAGGCACCCCAAAGTTTAGGGCTGCTCTGTTGACAAGAACCTCCACTTCGTTACACCTTAAATATCCCAGGAAAGAGAAAAATGGATAAAGAAGTGGTGGTCCTTATGTACAATGGAATATCACTCAGCCATGAAATCAACGTCATAAGGCTAGTAGCAGCAAGATGAGTGGATTTAGGTAGGACGATTCTAAGTGAAATAAGTCGCACAGAAAAAGATACTTATCATAAGATATCACTTATAGAGGGAATATAAAAACCGCTACCCTTGAACTGAATTACAAATCAGAGCAGGGTCACACGTTTAGAAAACACACTATGGCTGCTTAACGGGAAAGGTGAGGTGGGGTGATGCATAAAACAAGGGTTTCAAATTAGCTCAGATACCGTTCCATAAACGCAATATGTAATAGACAAGACCTACTCCTTGCTCAGTGAATTGGACTCAACAGCCCCTATTCACCGCCCAAGAATATATCTGACTAGTAAGAATCTTAAAACCTATGTATTGATATCTCTCTGTAAGTGAGTCAAGTGGCTGTAAAGCGGCATGAACACAGCAGTGAAAAGCAGCTAGACCGCATTATAAAAATCAATTAATTTTAAAAACCCGTGAAACAAAGACAGTGAAAGAGAGAGAAATTCTTACAAAATTCGTTAAGGGGCTGTGATGCCACCTGGATTGACCATATCTAGACCCACAGCTGATTGAGACATAAGGGTGGACACTCTTGGGGCTGAGAGGTTTGGTGAGGTTGGGTGAGCAAACGCAGACCTTTTAAAGTAATACTGCGTGGTACCCATCCCATGGGTCCCAAATCTCCAGGTTCAAGGGCATCTTCCTACATCGAAAACATGCATGAGAAACCCAGAAGATGGTACACCGTGTGATCGGGAAAGGTTTCTAAAACGCACCTCATTTCTCATCTCCTTGTGCTCGGGTTCGCCATTCCAGCCGCTTTACTAGCAATCTCCCTCCTTGGAGAATCAGCACCTTTAACCTCCTGTTCCGTACAGGTTGCAATTTGTCCTGAGGATGAACGGGAAGAGGGGGAACCAATGAGAGACTAGCTCTAGGTGTTGGGACAGGCACAGGTCACTCTATTTTCCCATCAGGAAGAAGAATTAACCACAGGCTCAGCCTGCCGCCCGGGACCAGAATAGGGCCTGAAGCAATCCTGCGCTTTTGCGGCCAGCTCCCAAGAAAGCGAGTTGAAAAATGGAGCTCAGGGGCACTGCAATTCACAAACCTGCAGACTTATAAATGATGACTCTCGTCCACAAATATATTGAGGGAAGGCAACGAAGAGGATTTGAAAGCAAGGCAGAATTGCAGGAAACAGATTTCAGGAGGGAGATTCGAATCGCCTTTAAAGCACAGGAAAAGCGGCAAAACCTCGACAATGATGCCCCTGGCCAAAAAGGGCGTATGCGTTTTTTCCTGAATATATTCAGGAAAAAACGCATACGCCCTTTTTGGCCAACCAAGCAACCTGGAAAGGCAAATCAGCGCTACAAAGAAGTCTCGCTTCCCATCGGTCAAAAGGGCCATGCTGAATAAAGTGACAAAACCAGAAATGCAAGACAGGCCATGGAGAAACGGGAGCCTGGCTACGCTGATGGGCGGGATGTAAATTGCCAACAGCCACTCTGGAGAAGTGCACGGTGTGTCCTGAAACATCTAAAACACTCAGCTTAGGGAGCATAGGGCACTTCCACTCATGGGCGTATAAATTGGCAAAACTAAAAATCAGCAAGACACAGGCACCCCAAAGTTTAGGGCTGCTCTCTTGACAAGAACCTCCACTTCGTTTCACATTAAATATCCCAGGAAAGAGAAAAATGGATAAAGAAGTGGTGGTCCTTATGTACAATGGAATATCACTCAGCCATGAAATCAACGTCATAAGGCTAGTAGCAGCAAGATGAGTGGATTTAGGTAGGACGATTCTAAGTGAAATAAGTCGCACAGAAAAAGATACTTATCATAAGATATCACTTATAGAGGGAATATAAAAACCGCTACCCTTGAACTGAATTACAAATCAGAGCAGGGTCACACGTTTAGAAAACACACTATGGCTGCTTAACGGGAAAGGTGAGGTGGGGTGATGCATAAAACAAGGGTTTCAAATTAGCTCAGATACCGTTCCATAAACGCAATATGTAATAGACAAGACCTACTCCTTGCTCAGTGACTTGGACTCAACAGCCCCTATTCACCGCCCAAGAATATATCTGACTAGTAAGAATCTTAAAACCTATGTATTGATATCTCTCTGTAAGTGAGTCAAGTGGCTGTAAAGCGGCATGAACACAGCAGTGAAAAGCAGCTAGACCGCATTATAAAAATCAATTAATTTTAAAAACCCGTGAAACAAAGACAGTGAAAGAGAGAGAAATTCTTACAAAATTCGTTCAGGGGCTGTGATGCCACCTGGATTGACCATATCTAGACCCACAGCTGATTGAGACATAAGGGTGGACACTCTTGGGGCTGAGAGGTTTGGTGAGGTTGGGTGAGCAAACGCAGACCTTTTAAAGTAATACTGCGTAGTACCCATCCCATGGGTCCCAAATCTCCAGGTTCAAGGGCATCTTCCTACATCGAAAACATGCATGAGAAACCCAGAAGATGGTACACCGTGTGATCGGGAAAGGTTTCTAAAACGCACCTCATTTCTCATCTCCTTGTGCTCGGGTTCGCCATTCCAGCCGCTTTACTAGCAATCTCCCTCCTTGGAGAATCAGCACCTTTAACCTCCTGTTCCGTACAGGTTGCAATTTGTCCTGAGGATGAACGGGAAGAGGGGGAACCAATGAGAGACTAGCTCTAGGTGTTGGGACAGGCACAGGTCACTCTATTTTCCCATCAGGAAGAAGAATTAACCACAGGCTCAGCCTGCCGCCCGGGACCAGAATAGGGCCTGAAGCAATCCTGCGCTTTTGCGGCCAGCTCCCAAGAAAGCGAGTTGAAAAATGGAGCTCAGGGGCACTGCAATTCACAAACCTGCAGACTTATAAATGATGACTCTCGTCCACAAATATATTGAGGGAAGGCAACGAAGAGGATTTGAAAGCAAGGCAGAATTGCAGGAAACAGATTTCAGGAGGGAGATTCGAATCGCCTTTAAAGCACAGGAAAAGCGGCAAAACCTCGACAATGATGCCCCTGGCCAAAAAGGGCGTATGCGTTTTTTCCTGAATATATTCAGGAAAAAACGCATACGCCCTTTTTGGCCAACCAAGCAACCTGGAAAGGCAAATCAGCGCTACAAAGAAGTCTCGCTTCCCATCGGTCAAAAGGGCCATGCTGAATAAAGTGACAAAACCAGAAATGCAAGACAGGCCATGGAGAAACGGGAGCCTGGCTACGCTGATGGGCGGGATGTAAATTGCCAACAGCCACTCTGGAGAAGTGCACGGTGTGTCCTGAAACATCTAAGAAACTCAGCTTAGGGAGCATAGGGCACTTCCACTCATGGGCGTATAAATTGGCAAAACTAAAAATCAGCAAGACACAGGCACCCCAAAGTTTAGGGCTGCTCTGTTGACAAGAACCTCCACTTTGTTACACCTTAAATATCCCAGGAAAGAGAAAAATGGATAAAGAAGTGGTGGTCCTTATGTACAATGGAATATCACTCAGCCATGAAATCAACGTCATAAGGCTAGTAGCAGCAAGATGAGTGGATTTAGGTAGGACGATTCTAAGTGAAATAAGTCGCACAGAAAAAGATACTTATCATAAGATATCACTTATAGAGGGAATATAAAAACCGCTACCCTTGAACTGAATTACAAATCAGAGCAGGGTCACACGTTTAGAAAACACACTATGGCTGCTTAACGGGAAAGGTGAGGTGGGGTGATGCATAAAACAAGGGTTTCAAATTAGCTCAGATACCGTTCCATAAACGCAATATGTAATAGACAAGACCTACTCCTTGCTCAGTGAATTGGACTCAACAGCCCCTATTCACCGCCCAAGAATATATCTGACTAGTAAGAATCTTAAAACCTATGTATTGATATCTCTCTGTAAGTGAGTCAAGTGGCTGTAAAGCGGCATGAACACAGCAGTGAAAAGCAGCTAGACCGCATTATAAAAATCAATTAATTTTAAAAACCCGTGAAACAAAGACAGTGAAAGAGAGAGAAATTCTTACAAAATTCGTTCAGGGGCTGTGATGCCACCTGGATTGACCATATCTAGACCCACAGCTGATTGAGACATAAGGGTGGACACTCTTGGGGCTGAGAGGTTTGGTGAGGTTGGGTGAGCAAACGCAGACCTTTTAAAGTAATACTGCGTGGTACCCATCCCATGGGTCTCAAATCTCCAGGTTCAAGGGCATCTTCCTACATCGAAAACATGCATGAGAAACCCAGAAGATGGTACACCGTGTGATCGGGAAAGGTTTCTAAAACGCACCTCATTTCTCATCTCCTTGTGCTCGGGTTCGCCATTCCAGCCGCTTTACTAGCAATCTCCCTCCTTGGAGAATCAGCACCTTTAACCTCCTGTTCCGTACAGGTTGCAATTTGTCCTGAGGATGAACGGGAAGAGGGGGAACCAATGAGAGACTAGCTCTAGGTGTTGGGACAGGCACAGGTCACTCTATTTTCCCATCAGGAAGAAGAATTAACCACAGGCTCAGCCTGCCGCCCGGGACCAGAATAGGGCCTGAAGCAATCGTGCGCTTTTGCGGCCAGCTCCCAAGAAAGCGAGTTGAAAAATGGAGCTCAGGGGCACTGCAATTCACAAACCTGCAGACTTATAAATGATGACTCTCGTCCACAAATATATTGAGGGAAGGCAATGAAGAGGATTTGAAAGCAAGGCAGAATTGCAGGAAACAGATTTCAGGAGGGAGATTCGAATCGCCTTTAAAGCACAGGAAAAGCGGCAAAACCTCGACAATGATGCCCTTGGCCAAAAAGGGCGTATGCGTTTTTTCCTGAATATATTCAGGAAAAAACGCATACGCCCTTTTTGGCCAACCAAGCAACCTGGAAAGGCAAATCAGCGCTACAAAGAAGTCTCGCTTCCCATCGGTCAAAAGGGCCATGCTGAATAAAGTGACAAAACCAGAAATGCAAGACAGGCCATGGAGAAACGGGAGCCTGGCTACGCTGATGGGCGGGATGTAAATTGCCAACAGCCACTCTGGAGAAGTGCACGGTGTGTCCTGAAACATCAAAAAAACTCAGCTTAGGGAGCATAGGGCACTTCCACTCATGGGCGTATAAATTGGCAAAACTAAAAATCAGCAAGACACAGGCACCCCAAAGTTTAGGGCTGCTCTCTTGACAAGAACCTCCACTTCGTTTCACATTAAATATCCCAGGAAAGAGAAAAATGGATAAAGAAGTTGTGGTCCTTATGTACAATGGAATATCACTCAGCCATGAAATCAACGTCATAAGGCTAGTAGCAGCAAGATGAGTGGATTTAGGTAGGACGATTCTAAGTGAAATAAGTCACACAGAAAAAGATACTTATCATAAGATATCACTTATAGAGGGAATATAAAAACCGCTACCCTTGAACTGAATTACAAATCAGAGCAGGGTCACACGTTTAGAAAACACACTATGGCTGCTAAACGGGAAAGGTGAGGTGGGGTGATGCATAAAACAAGGGTTTCAAATTAGCTCAGATACCGTTCCATAAACCCAATAGGTAATAGACAACACCTACTCCTTGCTCAGTGAATTGGACTCAACACCCCCTATTCACCGCCCAAGAATATATCTGGCTAGTAAGAATCTTAAAACCTAGGCATTGATATCTCTCTGTAAGTGAGTCAAGTGGCTGTAAAGCGGCCTAAACACAGCAGTGAAAAGCAGGTAAACCCCATTATAAAAATCAATTACTTTTAAAAACCCGTGAAACAAAGACAGTGAAAGAGAGAGAAATTCTTACAAAATTCGTTCAGGGGCTGTGATGCCACCTGGATTGACCATATCTAGACCCACAGCTGATTGAGACATAAGGGTGGACACTCTTGGGGCTGAGAGGTTTGGTGAGGTTGGGTGAGCAAACGCAGACCTTTTAAAGTAATACTGCGTGGTACCCATCCCATGGGTCCCAAATCTCCAGGTTCAAGGGCATCTTCCTACATCGAAAACATGCATGAGAAACCCAGAAGATGGTACACCGTGTGATCGGGAAAGGTTTCTAAAACGCACCTCATTTCTCATCTCCTTGTGCTCGGGTTCGCCATTCCAGCCGCTTTACTAGCAATCTCCCTCCTTGGAGAATCAGCACCTTTAACCTCCTGTTCCGTACAGGTTGCAATTTGTCCTGAGGATGAACGGGAAGAGGGGGAACCAATGAGAGACTAGCTCTAGGTGTTGGGACAGGCACAGGTCACTCTATTTTCCCATCAGGAAGAAGAATTAACCACAGGCTCAGCCTGCCGCCCGGGACCAGAATAGGGCCTGAAGCAATCCTGCGCTTTTGCGGCCAGCTCCCAAGAAAGCGAGTTGAAAAATGGAGCTCAGGGGCACTGCAATTCACAAACCTGCAGACTTATAAATGATGACTCTCGTCCACAAATATATTGAGGGAAGGCAACGAAGAGGATTTGAAAGCAAGGCAGAATTGCAGGAAACAGATTTCAGGAGGGAGATTCGAATCGCCTTTAAAGCACAGGAAAAGCGGCAAAACCTCGACAATGATGCCCTTGGCCAAAAAGGGCGTATGCGTTTTTTCCTGAATATATTCAGGAAAAAACGCATACGCCCTTTTTGCCCAACCAAGCAACCTGGAAAGGCAAATCAGCGCTACAAAGAAGTCTCGCTTCCCATCGGTCAAAAGGGCCATGCTGAATAAAGTGACAAAACCAGAAATGCAAGACAGGCCATGGAGAAACGGGAGCCTGGCTACGCTGATGGGCGGAATGTAAATTGCCAACAGCCACTCTGCAGAAGTGCACGGTGTGTCCTGAAACATCTAAAAAACTCAGCTTAGGGAGCATAGGGCACTTCCACTCATGGGCGTATAAATTGGCAAAACTAAAAATCAGCAAGACACAGGCACCCCAAAGTTAAAGGCTGCTCTGTTGACAAGAACCTCCACTTCGTTACACCTTAAATATCCCAGGAAAGAGAAAAATGGATAAAGAAGTTGTGGTCCTTATGTACAATGGAATATCACTCAGCCATGAAATCAACGTCATAAGGCTAGTAGCAGCAAGATGAGTGGATTTAGGTAGGACGATTCTAAGTGAAATAAGTCGCACAGAAAAAGATACTTATCATAAGATATCACTTATAGAGGGAATATAAAAACCGCTACCCTTGAACTGAATTACAAATCAGAGCAGGGTCACACGTTTAGAAAACACACTATGGCTGCTTAACGGGAAAGGTGAGGTGGGGTGATGCATAAAACAAGGGTTTCAAATTAGCTCAGATACCGTTCCATAAACGCAATATGTAATAGAAAAGACCTACTCCTTGCTCAGTGAATTGGACTCAACAGCCCCTATTCACCGCCCAAGAATATATCTGACTAGTAAGAATCTTAAAACCTATGTATTGATATCTCTCTGTAAGTGAGTCAAGTGGCTGTAAAGCGGCATAAACACAGCAGTGAAAAGCAGCTAGACCGCATTATAAAAATCAATTAATTTTAAAAACCCGTGAAACAAAGACAGTGAAAGAGAGAGAAATTCTTACAAAATTCGTTCAGGGGCTGTGATGCCACCTGGATTGACCATATCTAGACCCACAGCTGATTGAGACATAAGGGTGGACACTCTTGGGGCTGAGAGGTTTGGTGAGGTTGGGTGAGCAAACGCAGACCTTTTAACGTAATACTGCGTGGTACCCATCCCATGGGTCCCAAATCTCCAGGTTCAAGGGCATCTTCCTACATCGAAAACATGCATGAGAAACCCAGAAGATGGTACACCGTGTGATCGGGAAAGGTTTCTAAAACGCACCTCATTTCTCATCTCCTTGTGCTCGGGTTCGCCATTCCAGCCGCTTTACTAGCAATCTCCCTCCTTGGAGAAACAGCACCTTTAAACTCCTGTTCCGTACAGGTTGCAATTTGTCCTGAGGATGAACGGGAAGAGGGGGAACCAATGAGAGACTAGCTCTAGGTGTTGGGACAGGCACAGGTCACTCTATTTTCCCATCAGGAAGAAGAATTAACCACAGGCTCAGCCTGCCGCCCGGGACCAGAATAGGGCCTGAAGCAATCGTGCGCTTTTGCGGCCAGCTCCCAAGAAAGCGAGTTGAAAAATGGAGCTCAGGGGCACTGCAATTCACAAACCTGCAGACTTATAAATGATGACTCTCGTCCACAAATATATTGAGGGAAGGCAACGAAGAGGATTTGAAAGCAAGGCAGAATTGCAGGAAACAGATTTCAGGAGGGAGATTCGAATCGCCTTTAAAGCACAGGAAAAGCGGCAAAACCTCGACAATGATGCCCTTGGCCAAAAAGGGCGTATGCGTTTTTTCCTGAATATATTCAGGAAAAAACGCATACGCCCTTTTTGCCCAACCAAGCAACCTGGAAAGGCAAATCAGCGCTACAAAGAAGTCTCGATTCCCATCGGTCAAAAGGGCCATGCTGAATAAAGTGACAAAACCAGAAATGCAAGACAGGCCATGGAGAAACGGGAGCCTGGCTACGCTGATGGGCGGGATGTAAATTGCCAACAGCCACTCTGGAGAAGTGCACGGTGTGTCCTGAAACATCTAAAAAACTCAGCTTAGGGAGCATAGGGCACTTCCACTCATGGGCGTATAAATTGGCAAAACTAAAAATCAGCAAGACACAGGCACCCCAAAGTTTAGGGCTGCTCTCTTGACAAGAACCTCCACTTCGTTTCACATTAAATATCCCAGGAAAGAGAAAAATGGATAAAGAAGTTGTGGTCCTTATGTACAATGGAATATCACTCAGCCATGAAATCAACGTCATAAGGCTAGTAGCAGCAAGATGAGTGGATTTAGGTAGGACTATTCTAAGTGAAATAAGTCACACAGAAAAAGATACTTATCATAAGATATCACTTATAGAGGGAATATAAAAACCGCTACCCTTGAACTGAATTACAAATCAGAGCAGGGTCACACGTTTAGAAAACACACTATGGCTGCTAAACGGGAAAGGTGAGGTGGGGTGATGCATAAAACAAGGGTTTCAAATTAGCTCAGATACCGTTCCATAAACCCAATAGGTAATAGACAACACCTACTCCTTGCTCAGTGAATTGGACTCAACACCCCCTATTCACCGCCCAAGAATATATCTGGCTAGTAAGAATCTTAAAACCTAGGCATTGATATCTCTCTGTAAGTGAGTCAAGTGGCTGTAAAGCGGCCTAAACACAGCAGTGAAAAGCAGGTAAACCCCATTATAAAAATCAATTACTTTTAAAAACCCGTGAAACAAAGACAGTGAAAGAGAGAGAAATTCTTACAAAATTCGTTCAGGGGCTGTGATGCCACCTGGATTGACCATATCTAGACCCACAGCTGATTGAGACATAAGGGTGGACACTCTTGGGGCTGAGAGGTTTGGTGAGGTTGGGTGAGCAAACGCAGACCTTTTAAAGTAATACTGCGTGGTACCCATCCCATGGGTCCCAAATCTCCAGGTTCAAGGGCATCTTCCTACATCGAAAACATGCATGAGAAACCCAGAAGATGGTACACCGTGTGATCGGGAAAGGTTTCTAAAACGCACCTCATTTCTCATCTCCTTGTGCTCGGGTTCGCCATTCCAGCCGCTTTACTAGCAATCTCCCTCCTTGGAGAATCAGCACCTTTAACCTCCTGTTCCGTACAGGTTGCAATTTGTCCTGAGGATGAACGGGAAGAGGGGGAACCAATGAGAGACTAGCTCTAGGTGTTGAGACAGGCACAGGTCACTCTATTTTCCCATCAGGAAGAAGAATTAACCACAGGCTCAGCCTGCCGCCCGGGACCAGAATAGGGCCTGAAGCAATCCTGCGCTTTGGCGGCCAGCTCCCAAGAAAGCGAGTTGAAAAATGGAGCTCAGGGGCACTGCAATTCACAAACCTGCAGACTTAGAAATGATGACTCTCGTCCACAAATATATTGAGGGAAGGCAACGAAGAGGATTTGAAAGCAAGGCAGAATTGCAGGAAACAGATTTCAGGAGGGAGATTCGAATCGCCTTTAAAGCACAGGAAAAGCGGCAAAACCTCGACAATGATGCCCTTGGCCAAAAAGGGCGTATGCGTTTTTTCCTGAATATATTCAGGAAAAAACGCATACGCCCTTTTTGGCCAACCAAGCAACCTGGAAAGGCAAATCAGCGCTACAAAGAAGTCTCGCTTCCCATCGGTCAAAAGGGCCATGCTGAATAAAGTGACAAAACCAGAAATGCAAGACAGGCCATGGAGAAACGGGAGCCTGGCTACGCTGATGGGCGGGATGTAAATTGCCAACAGCCACTCTGCAGAAGTGCACGGTGTGTCCTGAAACATCTAAAAAACTCAGCTTAGGGAGCATAGGGCACTTCCACTCATGGGCGTATAAATTGGCAAAACTAAAAATCAGCAAGACACAGGCACCCCAAAGTTAAAGGCTGCTCTGTTGACAAGAACCTCCACTTCGTTACACCTTAAATATCCCAGGAAAGAGAAAAATGGATAAAGAAGTTGTGGTCCTTATGTACAATGGAATATCACTCAGCCATGAAATCAACGTCATAAGGCTAGTAGCAGCAAGATGAGTGGATTTAGGTAGGACGATTCTAAGTGAAATAAGTCGCACAGAAAAAGATACTTATCATAAGATATCACTTATAGAGGGAATATAAAAACCGCTACCCTTGAACTGAATTACAAATCAGAGCAGGGTCACACGTTTAGAAAACACACTATGGCTGCTTAACGGGAAAGGTGAGGTGGGGTGATGCATAAAACAAGGGTTTCAAATTAGCTCAGATACCGTTCCATAAACGCAATATGTAATAGACAAGACCTACTCCTTGCTCAGTGAATTGGACTCAACAGCCCCTATTCACCGCCCAAGAATATATCTGACTAGTAAGAATCTTAAAACCTATGTATTGATATCTCTCTGTAAGTGAGTCAAGTGGCTGTAAAGCGGCATAAACACAGCAGTGAAAAGCAGCTAGACCGCATTATAAAAATCAATTACTTTTAAAAACCCGTGAAACAAAGACAGTGAAAGAGAGAGAAATTCTTACAAAATTCGTTCAGGGGCTGTGATGCCACCTGGATTGACCATATCTAGACCCACAGCTGATTGAGACATAAGGGTGGACACTCTTGGGGCTGAGAGGTTTGGTGAGGTTGGGTGAGCAAACGCAGACCTTTTAACATAATACTGTGTGGTACCCATCCCATGGGTCCCAAATCTCCAGGTTCAAGGGCATCTTCCTACATCGAAAACATGCATGAGAAACCCAGAAGATGGTACACCGTGTGATCGGGAAAGGTTTCTAAAACGCACCTCATTTCTCATCTCCTTGTGCTCGGGTTCGCCATTCCAGCCGCTTTACTAGCAATCTCCCTCCTTGGAGAATCAGCACCTTTAACCTCCTGTTCCGTACAGGTTGCAATTTGTCCTGAGGATGAACGGGAAGAGGGGGAACTAATGAGAGACAAGCTCTAGGTGTTGGGACAGGCACAGGTCACTCTATTTTCCCATCAGGAAGAAGAATTAACCACAGGCTCAGCCTGCCGCCCGGGACCAGAATAGTGCCTGAAGCAATCCTGCGCTTTTGCGGCAAGCTCCCAAGAAAGCGAGTTGAAAAATGGAGCTCAGGGGCACTGCAATTCACAAACCTGCAGACTTATAAATGATGACTCTCGTCCACAAATATATTGAGGGAAGGCAACGAAGAGGATTTGAAAGCAAGGCAGAATTGCAGGAAACAGATTTCAGGAGGGAGATTCGAATCGCCTTTAAAGCACAGGAAAAGCGGCAAAACCTCGACAATGATGCCCTTGGCCAAAAAGGGCGTAAGCGTTTTTTCCTGAATATATTCAGGAAAAAACGCATACGCCCTTTTTGGCCAACCAAGCAACCTGGAAAGGCAAATCAGCGCTACAAAGAAGTCTCGCTTCCCATCGGTCAAAAGGGCCATGCTGAATAAAGTGACAAAACCAGAAATGCAAGACAGGCCATGATGAAACGGGAGCCTGGCTACGCTGATGGGCGGAATGTAAATTGCCAACAGCCACTCTGGAGAAGTGCACGGTGTGTCCTGAAACATCTAAAAAACTCAGCTTAGGGAGCATAGGGCACTTCCACTCATGGGCGTATAAATTGGCAAAACTAAAAATCAGCAAGACACAGGCACCCCAAAGTTAAAGGCTGCTCTGTTGACAAGAACCTCCACTTCGTTACACCTTAAATATCCCAGGAAAGAGAAAAATGGATAAAGAAGTTGTGGTCCTTATGTACAATGGAATATCACTCAGCCATGAAATCAACGTCATAAGGCTAGTAGCAGCAAGATGAGTGGATTTAGGTAGGACGATTCTAAGTGAAATAAGTCGCACAGAAAAAGATACTTATCATAAGATATCACTTATAGAGGGAATATAAAAACCGCTACCCTTGAACTGAATTACAAATCAGAGCAGGGTCACACGTTTAGAAAACACACTATGGCTGCTTAACGGGAAAGGTGAGGTGGGGTGATGCATAAAACAAGGGTTTCAAATTAGCTCAGATACCGTTCCATAAACGCAATATGTAATAGACAAGACCTACTCCTTGCTCAGTGAATTGGACTCAACAGCCCCTATTCACCGCCCAAGAATATATCTGACTAGTAAGAATCTTAAAACCTATGTATTGATATCTCTCTGTAAGTGAGTCAAGTGGCTGTAAAGCGGCATAAACACAGCAGTGAAAAGCAGCTAGACCGCATTATAAAAATCAATTACTTTTAAAAACCCGTGAAACAAAGACAGTGAAAGAGAGAGAAATTCTTACAAAATTCGTTCAGGGGCTGTGATGCCACCTGGATTGACCATATCTAGACCCACAGCTGATTGAGACATAAGGGTGGACACTCTTGGGGCTGAGAGGTTTGGTGAGGTTGGGTGAGCAAACGCAGACCTTTTAACATAATACTGTGTGGTACCCATCCCATGGGTCCCAAATCTCCAGGTTCAAGGGCATCTTCCTACATCGAAAACATGCATGAGAAACCCAGAAGATGGTACACCGTGTGATCGGGAAAGGTTTCTAAAACGCACCTCATTTCTCATCTCCTTGTGCTCGGGTTCGCCATTCCAGCCGCTTTACTAGCAATCTCCCTCCTTGGAGAATCAGCACCTTTAACCTCCTGTTCCGTACAGGTTGCAATTTGTCCTGAGGATGAACGGGAAGAGGGGGAACTAATGAGAGACAAGCTCTAGGTGTTGGGACAGGCACAGGTCACTCTATTTTCCCATCAGGAAGAAGAATTAACCACAGGCTCAGCCTGCCGCCCGGGACCAGAATAGTGCCTGAAGCAATCCTGCGCTTTTGCGGCAAGCTCCCAAGAAAGCGAGTTGAAAAATGGAGCTCAGGGGCACTGCAATTCACAAACCTGCAGACTTATAAATGATGACTCTCGTCCACAAATATATTGAGGGAAGGCAACGAAGAGGATTTGAAAGCAAGGCAGAATTGCAGGAAACAGATTTCAGGAGGGAGATTCGAATCGCCTTTAAAGCACAGGAAAAGCGGCAAAACCTCGACAATGATGCCCTTGGCCAAAAAGGGCGTAAGCGTTTTTTCCTGAATATATTCAGGAAAAAACGCATACGCCCTTTTTGGCCAACCAAGCAACCTGGAAAGGCAAATCAGCGCTACAAAGAAGTCTCGCTTCCCATCGGTCAAAAGGGCCATGCTGAATAAAGTGACAAAACCAGAAATGCAAGACAGGCCATGATGAAACGGGAGCCTGGCTACGCTGATGGGCGGAATGTAAATTGCCAACAGCCACTCTGGAGAAGTGCACGGTGTGTCCTGAAACATCTAAAAAACTCAGCTTAGGGAGCATAGGGCACTTCCACTCATGGGCGTATAAATTGGCAAAACTAAAAATCAGCAAGACACAGGCACCCCAAAGTTAAAGGCTGCTCTGTTGACAAGAACCTCCACTTCGTTACACCTTAAATATCCCAGGAAAGAGAAAAATGGATAAAGAAGTTGTGGTCCTTATGTACAATGGAATATCACTCAGCCATGAAATCAACGTCATAAGGCTAGTAGCAGCAAGATGAGTGGATTTAGGTAGGACGATTCTAAGTGAAATAAGTCGCACAGAAAAAGATACTTATCATAAGATATCACTTATAGAGGGAATATAAAAACCGCTACCCTTGAACTGAATTACAAATCAGAGCAGGGTTACACGTTTAGAAAACACACTATGGCTGCTTAACGGGAAAGGTGAGGTGGGGTGATGCATAAAACAAGGGTTTCAAATTAGCTCAGATACCGTTCCATAAACGCAATATGTAATAGACAACACCTACTCCTTGCTCAGTGAATTGGACTCAACAGCCCCTATTCACCGCCCAAGAATATATCTGACTAGTAAGAATCTTAAAACCTATGTATTGATATCTCTCTGTAAGTGAGTCAAGTGGCTGTAAAGCGGCATAAACACAGCAGTGAAAAGCAGCTAGACCGCATTATAAAAATCAATTAATTTTAAAAACCCGTGAAACAAAGACAGTGAAAGAGAGAGAAATTCTTACAAAATTCGTTCAGGGGCTGTGATGCCACCTGGATTGACCATATCTAGACCCACAGCTGATTGAGACATAAGGTTGGACACTCTTGGGGCTGAGAGGTTTGGTGAGGTTGGGTGAGCAAACGCAGACCCTTTAAAGTAATACTGCGTGGTACCCATCCCATGGGTCCCAAATCTCCAGGTTCAAGGGCATCTTCCTACATCGAAAACATGCATGAGAAACCCAGAAGATGGTACACCGTGTGATCGGGAAAGGTTTCTAAAACGCACCTCATTTCTCATCTCCTTGTGCTCGGGTTCGCCATTCCAGCCGCTTTACTAGCAATCTCCCTCCTTGGAGAATCAGCACCTTTAACCTCCTGTTCCGTACAGGTTGCAATTTGTCCTGAGGATGAACGGGAAGAGGGGGAACCAATGAGAGACTAGCTCTAGGTGTTGGGACAGGCACAGGTCACTCTATTTTCCCATCAGGAAGAAGAATTAACCAGGCTCAGCCTGCCGCCCGGGACCAGAATAGGGCCTGAAGCAATCGTGCGCTTTTGCGGCCAGCTCCCAAGAAAGCGAGTTGAAAAATGGAGCTCAGGGGCACTGCAATTCACAAACCTGCAGACTTAGAAATGATGACTCTCGTCCACAAATATATTGAGGGAAGGCAACGAAGAGGATTTGAAAGCAAGGCAGAATTGCAGGAAACAGATTTCAGGAGGGAGATTCGAATCGCCTTTAAAGCACAGGAAAAGCGGCAAAACCTCGACAATGATGCCCTTGGCCAAAAAGGGCGTATGCGTTTTTTCCTGAATATATTCAGGAAAAAACGCATACGCCCTTTTTGGCCAACCAAGCAACCTGGAAAGGCAAATCAGCGCTACAAAGAAGTCTCGATTCCCATCGGTCAAAAGGGCCATGCTGAATAAAGTGACAAAACCAGAAATGCAAGACAGGCCATGGAGAAACGGGAGCCTGGCTACGCTGATGGGCGGGATGTAAATTGCCAACAGCCACTCTGGAGAAGTGCACGGTGTGTCCTGAAACATCTAAAAAACTCAGCTTAGGGAGCATAGGGCACTTCCACTCATGGGCGTATAAATTGGCAAAACTAAAAATCAGCAAGACACAGGCACCCCAAAGTTTAGGGCTGCTCTGTTGACAAGAACCTCCACTTCGTTACACCTTAAATATCCCAGGAAAGAGAAAAATGGATAAAGAAGTTGTGGTCCTTATGTACAATGGAATATCACTCAGCCATGAAATCAACGTCATAAGGCTAGTAGCAGCAAGATGAGTGGATTTAGGTAGGACGATTCTAAGTGAAATAAGTCGCACAGAAAAAGATACTTATCATAAGATATCACTTATAGAGGGAATATAAAAACCGCTACCCTTGAACTGAATTAGAAATCAGAGCAGGGTCACACGTTTAGAAAACACACTATGGCTGCTTAACGGGAAAGGTGAGGTGGGGTGATGCATAAAACAAGGGTTTCAAATTAGCTCAGATACCGTTCCATAAACGCAATATGTAATAGACAAGACCTACTCCTTGCTCAGTGAATTGGACTCAACAGCCCCTATTCACCGCCCAAGAATATATCTGACTAGTAAGAATCTTAAAACCTATGTATTGATATCTCTCTGTAAGTGAGTTAAGTGGCTGTAAAGCGGCATGAACACAGCAGTGAAAAGCAGCTAGACCGCATTATAAAAATCAATTAATTTTAAAAACCCGTGAAACAAAGACAGTGAAAGAGAGAGAAATTCTTACAAAATTCGTTCAGGGGCTGTGATGCCACCTGGATTGACCATATCTAGACCCACAGCTGATTGAGACATAAGGGTGGACACTCTTGGGGCTGAGAGGTTTGGTGAGGTTGGGTGAGCAAACGCAGACCTTTTAAAGTAATACTGCGTGGTACCCATCCCATGGGTCCCAAATCTCCAGGTTCAAGGGCATCTTCCTACATCGAAAACATGCATGAGAAACCCAGAAGATGGTACACCGTGTGATCGGGAAAGGTTTCTAAAACGCACCTCATTTCTCATCTCCTTGTGCTCGGGTTCGCCATTCCAGCCGCTTTACTAGCAATCTCCCTCCTTGGAGAATCAGCACCTTTAACCTCCTGTTCCGTACAGGTTGCAATTTGTCCTGAGGATGAACGGGAAGAGGGGGAACCAATGAGAGACTAGCTCTAGGTGTTGGGACAGGCACAGGTCACTCTATTTTCCCATCAGGAAGAAGAATTAACCACAGGCTCAGCCTGCCGCCCGGGACCAGAATAGGGCCTGAAGCAATCGTGCGCTTTTGCGGCCAGCTCCCAAGAAAGCGAGTTGAAAAATGGAGCTCAGGGGCACTGCAATTCACAAACCTGCAGACTTAGAAATGATGACTCTCGTCCACAAATATATTGAGGGAAGGCAACGAAGAGGATTTGAAAGCAAGGCAGAATTGCAGGAAACAGATTTCAGGAGGGAGATTCGAATCGCCTTTAAAGCACAGGAAAAGCGGCAAAACCTCGACAATGATGCCCTTGGCCAAAAAGGGCGTATGCGTTTTTTCCTGAATATATTCAGGAAAAAACGCATACGCCCTTTTTGGCCAACCAAGCAACCTGGAAAGGCAAATCAGCGCTACAAAGAAGTCTCGCTTCCCATCGGTCAAAAGGGCCATGCTGAATAAAGTGACAAAACCAGAAATGCAAGACAGGCCATGGAGAAACGGGAGCCTGGCTACGCTGATGGGCGGGATGTAAATTGCCAACAGCCACTCTGGAGAAGTGCACGGTGTGTCCTGAAACATCTAAAAAACTCAGCTTAGGGAGCATAGGGCACTTCCACTCATGGGCGTATAAATTGGCAAAACTAAAAATCAGCAAGACACAGGCACCCCAAAGTTTAGGGCTGCTCTGTTGACAAGAACCTCCACTTCGTTACACCTTAAATATCCCAGGAAAGAGAAAAATGGATAAAGAAGTTGTGGTCCTTATGTACAATGGAATATCACTCAGCCATGAAATCAACGTCATAAGGCTAGTAGCAGCAAGATGAGTGGATTTAGGTAGGACGATTCTAAGTGAAATAAGTCGCACAGAAAAAGATACTTATCATAAGATATCACTTATAGAGGGAATATAAAAACCGCTACCCTTGAACTGAATTACAAATCAGAGCAGGGTTACACGTTTAGAAAACACACTATGGCTGCTTAACGGGAAAGGTGAGGTGGGGTGATGCATAAAACAAGGGTTTCAAATTAGCTCAGATACCGTTCCATAAACGCAATATGTAATAGACAACACCTACTCCTTGCTCAGTGAATTGGACTCAACAGCCCCTATTCACCGCCCAAGAATATATCTGACTAGTAAGAATCTTAAAACCTATGTATTGATATCTCTCTGTAAGTGAGTCAAGTGGCTGTAAAGCGGCATAAACACAGCAGTGAAAAGCAGCTAGACCGCATTATAAAAATCAATTAATTTTAAAAACCCGTGAAACAAAGACAGTGAAAGAGAGAGAAATTCTTACAAAATTCGTTCAGGGGCTGTGATGCCACCTGGATTGACCATATCTAGACCCACAGCTGATTGAGACATAAGGTTGGACACTCTTGGGGCTGAGAGGTTTGGTGAGGTTGGGTGAGCAAACGCAGACCCTTTAAAGTAATACTGCGTGGTACCCATCCCATGGGTCCCAAATCTCCAGGTTCAAGGGCATCTTCCTACATCGAAAACATGCATGAGAAACCCAGAAGATGGTACACCGTGTGATCGGGAAAGGTTTCTAAAACGCACCTCATTTCTCATCTCCTTGTGCTCGGGTTCGCCATTCCAGCCGCTTTACTAGCAATCTCCCTCCTTGGAGAATCAGCACCTTTAACCTCCTGTTCCGTACAGGTTGCAATTTGTCCTGAGGATGAACGGGAAGAGGGGGAACCAATGAGAGACTAGCTCTAGGTGTTGGGACAGGCACAGGTCACTCTATTTTCCCATCAGGAAGAAGAATTAACCACAGGCTCAGCCTGCCGCCCGGGACCAGAATAGGGCCTGAAGCAATCGTGCGCTTTTGCGGCCAGCTCCCAAGAAAGCGAGTTGAAAAATGGAGCTCAGGGGCACTGCAATTCACAAACCTGCAGACTTAGAAATGATGACTCTCGTCCACAAATATATTGAGGGAAGGCAACGAAGAGGATTTGAAAGCAAGGCAGAATTGCAGGAAACAGATTTCAGGAGGGAGATTCGAATCGCCTTTAAAGCACAGGAAAAGCGGCAAAACCTCGACAATGATGCCCTTGGCCAAAAAGGGCGTATGCGTTTTTTCCTGAATATATTCAGGAAAAAACGCATACGCCCTTTTTGGCCAACCAAGCAACCTGGAAAGGCAAATCAGCGCTACAAAGAAGTCTCGCTTCCCATCGGTCAAAAGGGCCATGCTGAATAAAGTGACAAAACCAGAAATGCAAGACAGGCCATGGAGAAACGGGAGCCTGGCTACGCTGATGGGCGGGATGTAAATTGCCAACAGCCACTCTGGAGAAGTGCACGGTGTGTCCTGAAACATCTAAAAAACTCAGCTTAGGGAGCATAGGGCACTTCCACTCATGGGCGTATAAATTGGCAAAACTAAAAATCAGCAAGACACAGGCACCCCAAAGTTTAGGGCTGCTCTGTTGACAAGAACCTCCACTTCGTTACACCTTAAATATCCCAGGAAAGAGAAAAATGGATAAAGAAGTTGTGGTCCTTATGTACAATGGAATATCACTCAGCCATGAAATCAACGTCATAAGGCTAGTAGCAGCAAGATGAGTGGATTTAGGTAGGACGATTCTAAGTGAAATAAGTCGCACAGAAAAAGATACTTATCATAAGATATCACTTATAGAGGGAATATAAAAACCGCTACCCTTGAACTGAATTACAAATCAGAGCAGGGTCACACGTTTAGAAAACACACTATGGCTGCTTAACGGGAAAGGTGAGGTGGGGTGATGCATAAAACAAGGGTTTCAAATTAGCTCAGATACCGTTCCATAAACGCAATATGTAATAGACAAGACCTACTCCTTGCTCAGTGAATTGGACTCAACAGCCCCTATTCACCGCCCAAGAATATATCTGACTAGTAAGAATCTTAAAACCTATGTATTGATATCTCTCTGTAAGTGAGTTAAGTGGCTGTAAAGCGGCATGAACACAGCAGTGAAAAGCAGCTAGACCGCATTATAAAAATCAATTAATTTTAAAAACCCGTGAAACAAAGACAGTGAAAGAGAGAGAAATTCTTACAAAATTCGTTCAGGGGCTGTGATGCCACCTGGATTGACCATATCTAGACCCACAGCTGATTGAGACATAAGGGTGGACACTCTTGGGGCTGAGAGGTTTGGTGAGGTTGGGTGAGCAAACGCAGACCTTTTAAAGTAATACTGCGTGGTACCCATCCCATGGGTCCCAAATCTCCAGGTTCAAGGGCATCTTCCTACATCGAAAACATGCATGAGAAACCCAGAAGATGGTACACCGTGTGATCGGGAAAGGTTTCTAAAACGCACCTCATTTCTCATCTCCTTGTGCTCGGGTTCGCCATTCCAGCCGCTTTACTAGCAATCTCCCTCCTTGGAGAATCAGCACCTTTAACCTCCTGTTCCGTACAGGTTGCAATTTGTCCTGAGGATGAACGGGAAGAGGGGGAACCAATGAGAGACTAGCTCTAGGTGTTGGGACAGGCACAGGTCACTCTATTTTCCCATCAGGAAGAAGAATTAACCACAGGCTCAGCCTGCCGCCCGGGACCAGAATAGGGCCTGAAGCAATCGTGCGCTTTTGCGGCCAGCTCCCAAGAAAGCGAGTTGAAAAATGGAGCTCAGGGGCACTGCAATTCACAAACCTGCAGACTTAGAAATGATGACTCTCGTCCACAAATATATTGAGGGAAGGCAACGAAGAGGATTTGAAAGCAAGGCAGAATTGCAGGAAACAGATTTCAGGAGGGAGATTCGAATCGCCTTTAAAGCACAGGAAAAGCGGCAAAACCTCGACAATGATGCCCTTGGCCAAAAAGGGCGTATGCGTTTTTTCCTGAATATATTCAGGAAAAAACGCATACGCCCTTTTTGGCCAACCAAGCAACCTGGAAAGGCAAATCAGCGCTACAAAGAAGTCTCGCTTCCCATCGGTCAAAAGGGCCATGCTGAATAAAGTGACAAAACCAGAAATGCAAGACAGGCCATGGAGAAACGGGAGCCTGGCTACGCTGATGGGCGGGATGTAAATTGCCAACAGCCACTCTGGAGAAGTGCACGGTGTGTCCTGAAACATCTAAAAAACTCAGCTTAGGGAGCATAGGGCACTTCCACTCATGGGCGTATAAATTGGCAAAACTAAAAATCAGCAAGACACAGGCACCCCAAAGTTTAGGGCTGCTCTGTTGACAAGAACCTCCACTTCGTTACACCTTAAATATCCCAGGAAAGAGAAAAATGGATAAAGAAGTTGTGGTCCTTATGTACAATGGAATATCACTCAGCCATGAAATCAACGTCATAAGGCTAGTAGCAGCAAGATGAGTGGATTTAGGTAGGACGATTCTAAGTGAAATAAGTCGCACAGAAAAATATACTTATCATAAGATATCACTTATAGAGGGAATATAAAAACCGCTACCCTTGAACTGAATTACAAATCAGAGCAGGGTCACACGTTTAGAAAACACACTATGGCTGCTTAACGGGAAAGGTGAGGTGGGGTGATGCATAAAACAAGGGTTTCAAATTAGCTCAGATACCGTTCCATAAACGCAATATGTAATAGACAAGACCTACTCCTTGCTCAGTGAATTGGACTCAACAGCCCCTATTCACCGCCCAAGAATATATCTGACTAGTAAGAATCTTAAAACCTATGTATTGATATCTCTCTGTAAGTGAGTCAAGTGGCTGTAAAGCGGCATGAACACAGCAGTGAAAAGCAGCTAGACCGCATTATAAAAATCAATTAATTTTAAAAACCCGTGAAACAAAGACAGTGAAAGAGAGAGAAATTCTTACAAAATTCGTTCAGGGGCTGTGATGCCACCTGGATTGACCATATCTAGACCCACAGCTGATTGAGACATAAGGGTGGACACTCTTGGGGCTGAGAGGTTTGGTGAGGTTGGGTGAGCAAACGCAGACCTTTTAAAGTAATACTGCGTGGTACCCATCCCATGGGTCCCAAGTCTCCAGGTTCAAGGGCATCTTCCTACATCGAAAACATGCATGAGAAACCCAGAAGATGGTACACCGTGTGATCGGGAAAGGTTTCTAAAACGCACCTCATTTCTCATCTCCTTGTGCTCGGGTTCGCCATTCCAGCCGCTTTACTAGCAATCTCCCTCCTTGGAGAATCAGCACCTTTAACCTCCTGTTCCGTACAGGTTGCAATTTGTCCTGAGGATGAACGGGAAGAGGGGGAACCAATGAGAGACAAGCTCTAGGTGTTGGGACAGGCACAGGTCACTCTAATTTCCCATCAGGAAGAAGAATTAACCACAGTCTCAGCCTGCCGCCCGGGACCAGAATAGGGCCTGAAGCAATCCTGCGCTTTTGCGGCCAGCTCCCAAGAAAGCGAGTTGAAAAATGGAGCTCAGGGGCACTGCAATTCACAAACCTGCAGACTTATAAATGATGACTCTCGTCCACAAATATATTGAGGGAAGGCAACGAAGAGGATTTGAAAGCAAGGCAGAATTGCAGGAAACAGATTTCAGGAGGGAGATTCGAATCGCCTTTAAAGCACAGGAAAAGCGGCAAAACCTCGACAATGATGCCCTTGGCCAAAAAGGGCGTATGCGTTTTTTCCTGAATATATTCAGGAAAAAACGCATACGCCCTTTTTGCCCAACCAAGCAACCTGGAAAGGCAAATCAGCGCTACAAAGAAGTCTCGCTTCCCATCGGTCAAAAGGGCCATGCTGAATAAAGTGACAAAACCAGAAATGCAAGACAGGCCATGGAGAAACGGGAGCCTGGCTACGCTGATGGGCGGAATGTAAATTGCCAACAGCCACTCTGGAGAAGTGCACGGTGTGTCCTGAAACATCTAAAAAACTCAGCTTAGGGAGCATAGGGCACTTCCACTCATGGGCGTATAAATTGGCAAAACTAAAAATCAGCAAGACACAGGCACCCCAAAGTTAAAGGCTGCTCTGTTGACAAGAACCTCCACTTCGTTACACCTTAAATATCCCAGGAAAGAGAAAAATGGATAAAGAAGTTGTGGTCCTTATGTACAATGGAATATCACTCAGCCATGAAATCAACGTCATAAGGCTAGTAGCAGCAAGATGAGTGGATTTAGGTAGGACGATTCTAAGTGAAATAAGTCACACAGAAAAAGATACTTATCATAAGATATCACTTATAGAGGAATATAAAAACCGCTACCCTTGAACTGAATTACAAATCAGAGCAGGGTCACACGTTTAGAAAACACACTATGGCTGCTTAACGGGAAAGGTGAGGTGGGGTGATGCATAAAACAAGGGTTTCAAATTAGCTCAGATACCGTTCCATAAACGCAATATGTAATAGACAAGACCTACTCCTTGCTCAGTGAATTGGACTCAACACCCCGTATTCACCGCCCAAGAATATATCTGACTAGTAAGAATCTTAAAACCTAGGCATTGATATCTCTCTGTAAGTGAGTCAAGTGGCTGTAAAGCGGCCTAAACACAGCAGTGAAAAGCAGGTAAACCCCATTATAAAAATCAATTACTTTTAAAAACCCGTGAAACAAAGACAGTGAAAGAGAGAGAAATTCTTACAAAATTCGTTCAGGGGCTGTGATGCCACCTGGATTGACCATATCTAGACCCACAGCAGACTGAGACATAAGGGTGGACACTCTTGGGGCTGAGAGGTTTGGTGAGGTTGGGTGAGCAAACGCAGACCCTTTAAAGTAATACTGCGTGGTACCCATCCCATGGGTCCCAAGTCTCCAGGTTCAAGGGCATCTTCCTACATCGAAAACATGCATGAGAAACCCAGAAGATGGTACACCGTGTGATCGGGAAAGGTTTCTAAAACGCACCTCATTTCTCATCTCCTTGTGCTCGGGTTCGCCATTCCAGCCGCTTTTCTAGCAATCTCCCTCCTTGGAGAATCAGGACCTTTAACCTCCTGTTCCGTACAGGTTGCAATTTGTCCGGAGGATGAACGGGAAGAGGGGGAACCAATGAGAGACTAGCTCTAGGTGTTGGGACATGCACAGGTCACTCTATTTTCCCATCAGGAAGAAGAATTAACCACAGGCTCAGCCTGCCGCCCGGGACCAGAATAGGGCCTGAAGCAATCCTGCGCTTTTGCGGCCAGCTCCCAAGAAAGCGAGTTGAAAAATGGAGCTCAGGGGCACTGCAATTCACAAACCTGCAGACTTATAAATGATGACTCTCGTCCACAAATATATTGAGGGAAGGCAACGAGGAGGATTTGAAAGCAAGGCAGAATTGCAGGAAACAGATTTCAGGAGGGAGATGAGAATCGCCTTTAACGCACAGGAAAAGAGGCATTATCTCGACTATGATGCCCTTGGCCAAAAAGGGCGTATGCGTTTTTTCCTGAATATATTCAGGAAAAAACGCATACGCCCTTTTTGGCCAACCAAGTAACCTGGAAAGGCAAATCAGCGCTACAAAGAAGTCTCGCTTCCCATCGGTCAAAAGGGCCATGCTGAATAAAGTGTCAAAACCAGAAATGCAAGACAGGCCATGGAGAAACGGGAGCCTGGCTACGCTGATGGGCGGGATGTAAATTGCCAACAGCCACACTGGAGAAGTGCACGGTGTGTCCTGAAACATCTAAAAAACTCAGCTTAGGGAGCATAGGGCACTTCCACTCATGGGCGTATAAATTGGGAAAAATAAAAATCAGCAAGACACAGGCACCGCAAAGTTTAGGGCTGCTCTGTTGACAAGAACCTCCACTTCGTTACACCTTAAATATCCCAGGAAAGAGAAAAATGGATAAAGAAGTTGTGGTCCTTATGTACAATGGAATATCACTCAGCCATGAAATCAACGTCATAAGGCTAGTAGCAGCAAGATGAGTGGATTTAGGTAGGACGATTCTAAGTGAAATAAGTCACACAGAAAACGATACTTATCATAAGATATCACTTATACAGGGAATATAAAAACCGCTACCCTTGAACTGAATTACAAATCAGAGCAGGGTCACAGGTTTAGAAAACACACTATGGCTGCTTAACGGGAAAGGTGAGGTGGGGTGATGCATAAAACAAGGGTTTCAAATTAGCTCAGATACCGTTCCATAAACGCAATATGTAATAGACAAGACCTACTCCTTGCTCAGTGAATTGGACTCAACACCCCCTATTCACCGCCCAAGAATATATCTGACTAGTAAGAATCTTAAAACCTATGTATTGATATCTCTCTGTAAGAGAGTCAAGTGGCTGTAAAGCGGCATAAACACAGCAGTGAAAAGCAGCTAGACCGCATTATAAAAATCAATTACTTTTAAAAACCCGTGAAACAAAGTCAGTGAAAGAGAGAGAAATTCTTACAAAATTCGTTCAGGGGCTGTGATGCCACCTGGATTGACCATATCTAGACCCACAGCTGATTGAGACATAAGGGTGGACACTCTTGGGGCTGAGAGGTTTGGTGAGGTTGGGTGAGCAAACGCAGACCCTTTAAAGTAATAATGCGTGGTACCCATCCCATGGGTCCCAAATCTCCAGGTTCAAGGGCATCTTCCTACATCGAAAACATGCATGAGAAACCCAGAAGATGGTACACTGTGTGATCGGGAAAGGTTTCTAAAACGCACCTCATTTCTCATCTCCTTGTGCTCGGGTTCGCCATTCCAGCCGCTTTACTAGCAATCTCCCTCCTTGGAGAATCAGCCCCTTTAACCTCCTGTTCCGTACAGGTTGCAATTTGTCCTGAGGATGAACGGGAAGAGGGGGAACCAATGAGAGACTAGCTCTAGGTGTTGGGACAGGCACAGGTCACTCTATTTTCCCATCAGGAAGAAGAATTAACCACAGGCTCAGACTGCCGCCCGGGACCAGAATAGGGCCTGAAGCAATCGTGCGCTTTTGCGCCCAGCTCCCAAGAAAGCGAGTTGAAAAATGGAGCTCAGGGACACTGCAATTCACAAACCTGCAGACTTATTAATGATGACTCTCGTCCACAAATATATTGAGGGAAGGCAACGAAGAGGATTTGAAAGCAAGGCAGAATTGCAGGAAACAGATTTCAGGAGGGAGATTCGAATCGCCTTTAACGCACAGGAAAAGCGGCAAAACCTCGACAATGATGCCCTTGTCCAAAAAGGGCGTATGCGTTTTTTCCTGAATATATTCAGGAAAAAACGCATACGCCCTTTTTGGCCAACCAAGCAACCTGGAAAGGCAAATCAGCGCTACAAAGAAGTCTCGCTTCCCATCGGTCAAAAGGGCCATGCTGAATAAAGTGACAAAACCAGAAATGCAAGACAGGCCATGGAGAAACGGGAGCCTAGCTACGCTGATGGGCGGGATGTAAATCGCCAACAGCCACTCTGGAGAAGTGCACGGTGTGTCCTGAAACATCTAAAAAACTCAGCTTAGGGAGCATAGGGCACTTCCACTCATGGGCGTATAAATTGGCAAAACTAAAAATCAGCAAGACACAGGCACCCCAAAGTTTAGGGCTGCTCTGTTGACAAGAACCTCCACTTCGTTACACCTTAAATATCCCAGGAAAGAGAAAAATGGATAAAGAAGTTGTGGTCCTTATGTACAATGGAATATCACTCAGCCATGAAATCAACGTCATAAGGCTAGTAGCAGCAAGATGAGTGGATTTAGGTAGGACGATTCTAAGTGAAATAAGTCACACAGAAAAAGATACTTATCATAAAATATCACTTATAGAGGGAATATAAAAACCGCTACCCTTGAACTGAATTACAAATCAGAGCAGGGTCACAGGTTTAGAAAACACACTATGGCTGCTTAACGGGAAAGGTGAGGTCGGGTGATGCATAAAACAAGAGTTTCAAATTAGCTCAGATACCGTTCCATAAACGCAATATGTAATAGACAAGACCTACTCCTTGCTCAGTGAATTGGACTCAACACCCCATATTCACCGCCCAAGAATATATCTGACTAGTAAGAATCTTAAAACCTATGTATTGATATCTCTCTGTAAGTGAGTCAAGTGGCTGTAAAGCGGCATAAACACAGCAGTGAAAAGCAGGTAGACCGCATTATAAAAATCAATTACTTTTAAAAACCCGTGAAACAAAGACAGTGAAAGAGAGAGAAATTCTTACAAAATTCGTTCAGGGGCTGTGATGCCACCTGGAATGACCATATCTAGACCCACAGCTGACTGAGACATAAGGGTGGACACTCTTGGGGCTGAGAGGTTTGGTGAGGTTGGGTGAGCAAACGCAGACCCTTTAAAGTAATAATGCGTGGTACCCATCCCATGGGTCCCAAATCTCCAGGTTCAAGGGCATCTTCCTACATCGAAAACATGCATGAGAAACCCAGAAGATGGTACACAGTGTGATCGGGACAGGTTTCTAAAACGCACCTCATTTGTCATCTCCTTGTGCTCGGGTTCGCCATTCCAGCCGCTTTACTAGCAATCTCCCTCCTTGGAGAATCAGCACCTTTAACCTCCTGTTCCGTACAGGTTGCAATTTGTCCTGAGGATGAACGGGAAGAGGGGGAACGAATGAGAGACTAGCTCTAGGTGTTGGGACATGCACAGGTCACTCTATTTTCCCAGCAGGAAGAAGAAATAACCACAGGCTCAGCCTGCCGCCCGGGACCAGAATAGGGCCTGAAGCAATCGTGCGCTTTTGCGGCCAGCTCCCAAGAAAGCGAGTTGAAAAATGGAGCTCAAGGGCACTGCAATTCACAAACCTGCAGACTTATAAATGATGACTCTCGTCCACAAATATATTGAGGGAAGGCAACGAAGAGGATTTGAAAGCAAGGCAGAATTGCAGGAAACAGATTTCAAGGAGGGAGATTCGAATCGCCTTTAAAGCACAGGAAAAGCGGCAAAACCTCGACAATGATGCCCTTGGCCAAAAAGGGCGTATGCGTTTTTTCCTGAATATATTCAGGAAAAAACGCATACGCCCTTTTTGGCCAACCAAGCAACCTGGAAAGGCAAATCAGCGCTACAAAGAAGTCTCGCTTCCCATCGGTCAAAAGGGCCATGCTGAATAAAGTGACAAAACCAGAAATGCAAGACAGGCCATGGAGAAACGGGAGCCTGGCTACGCTGATGGGCGGAATGTAAATTGCCAACAGCCACTCTGCAGAAGTGCACGGTGTGTCCTGAAACATCTAAAAAACTCAGCTTAGGGAGCATAGGGCACTTCCACTCATGGGCGTATAAATTGGCAAAACTAAAAATCAGCAAGACACAGGCACCCCAAAGTTAAAGGCTGCTCTGTTGACAAGAACCTCCACTTCGTTACACCTTAAATATCCCAGGAAGGAGAAAAATGGATAAAGAAGTTGTGGTCCTTATGTACAATGGAATATCACTCAGCCATGAAATCAACGTCATAAGGCTAGTAGCAGCAAGATGAGTGGATTTAGGTAGGACGATTCTAAGTGAAATAAGTCGCACAGAAAAAGATACTTATCATAAGATATCACTTATAGAGGGAATATAAAAACCGCTACCCTTGAACTGAATTACAAATCAGAGCAGGGTCACACGTTTAGAAAACACACTATGGCTGCTTAACGGGAAAGGTGAGGTGGGGTGATGCATAAAACAAGGGTTTCAAATTAGCTCAGATACCGTTCCATAAACGCAATATGTAATAGACAAGACCTACTCCTTGCTCAGTGAATTGGACTCAACAGCCCCTATTCACCGCCCAAGAATATATCTGACTAGTAAGAATTTAAAACCTATGTATTGATATCTCTCTGTAAGTGAGTCAAGTGGCTGTAAAGCGGCATAAACACAGCAGTGAAAAGCAGCTAGACCGCATTATAAAAATCAATTAATTTTAAAAACCCGTGAAACAAAGACAGTGAAAGAGAGAGAAATTCTTACAAAATTCGTTCAGGGGCTGTGATGCCACCTGGATTGACCATATCTAGACCCACAGCTGATTGAGACATAAGGGTGGACACTCTTGGGGCTGAGAGGTTTGGTGAGGTTGGGTGAGCAAACGCAGACCTTTTAAAGTAATACTGCGTGGTACCCATCCCATGGGTCCCAAATCTCCAGGTTCAAGGGCATCTTCCTACATCGAAAACATGCATGAGAAACCCAGAAGATGGTACACCGTGTGATCGGGAAAGGTTTCTAAAACGCACCTCATTTCTCATCTCCTTGTGCTCGGGTTCGCCATTCCAGCCGCTTTACTAGCAATCTCCCTCCTTGGAGAATCAGCACCTTTAACCTCCTGTTCCGTACAGGTTGCAATTTGTCCTGAGGATGAACGGGAAGAGGGGGAACCAATGAGAGACTAGCTCTAGGTGTTGGGACAGGCACAGGTCACTCTATTTTCCCATCAGGAAGAAGAATTAACCACAGGCTCAGCCTGCCGCCCGGGACCAGAATAGGGCCTGAAGCAATCGTGCGCTTTTGCGGCCAGCTCCCAAGAAAGCGAGTTGAAAAATGGAGCTCAGGGGCACTGCAATTCACAAACCTGCAGACTTAGAAATGATGACTCTCGTCCACAAATATATTGAGGGAAGGCAACGAAGAGGATTTGAAAGCAAGGCAGAATTGCAGGAAACAGATTTCAGGAGGGAGATTCGAATCGCCTTTAAAGCACAGGAAAAGCGGCAAAACCTCGACAATGATGCCCTTGGCCAAAAAGGGCGTATGCGTTTTTTCCTGAATATATTCAGGAAAAAACGCATACGCCCTTTTTGGCCAACCAAGCAACCTGGAAAGGCAAATCAGCGCTACAAAGAAGTCTCGCTTCCCATCGGTCAAAAGGGCCATGCTGAATAAAGTGACAAAACCAGAAATGCAAGACAGGCCATGGAGAAACGGGAGCCTGGCTACGCTGATGGGCGGGATGTAAATTGCCAACAGCCACTCTGGAGAAGTGCACGGTGTGTCCTGAAACATCTAAAACACTCAGCTTAGGGAGCATAGGGCACTTCCACTCATGGGCGTATAAATTGGCAAAACTAAAAATCAGCAAGACACAGGCACCCCAAAGTTTAGGGCTGCTCTCTTGACAAGAACCTCCACTTCGTTTCACATTAAATATCCCAGGAAAGAGAAAAATGGATAAAGAAGTTGTGGTCCTTATGTACAATGGAATATCACTCAGCCATGAAATCAACGTCATAAGGCTAGTAGCAGCAAGATGAGTGGATTTAGGTAGGACGATTCTAAGTGAAATAAGTCACACAGAAAAAGATACTTATCATAAGATATCACTTATAGAGGGAATATAAAAACCGCTACCCTTGAACTGAATTACAAATCAGAGCAGGGTCACACGTTTAGAAAACACACTATGGCTGCTAAACGGGAAAGGTGAGGTGGGGTGATGCATAAAACAAGGGTTTCAAATTAGCTCAGATACCGTTCCATAAACCCAATAGGTAATAGACAACACCTACTCCTTGCTCAGTGAATTGGACTCAACACCCCCTATTCACCGCCCAAGAATATATCTGGCTAGTAAGAATCTTAAAACCTAGGAATTGATATCTCTCTGTAAGTGAGTCAAGTGGCTCTAAAGCGGCCTAAACACAGCAGTGAAAAGCAGGTAAACCCCATTATAAAAATCAATTACTTTTAAAAACCCGTGAAACAAAGACAGTGAAAGAGAGAGAAATTCTTACAAAATTCGTTCAGGGGCTGTGATGCCACCTGGATTGACCATATCTAGACACACAGCTGACTGAGACATAAGGGTGGACACTCTTGGGGCTGAGAGGTTTGGTGAGGTTGGGTGAGCAAACGCAGACCCTTTAAAGTAATAATGCGTGGTACCCATCCCATGGGTACCAAATCTCCAGGTTCAAGGGCATCTTCCTACATCGAAAACATGCATGAGAAACCCAGAAGATGGTACACCGTGTGATCGGGAAAGGTTTCTAAAACGCACCTCATTTCTCATCTCCCTGTGCTCGGGTTCGCCATTCCAGCCGCTTTACTAGCAATCTCCCTCCTTGGAGAATCAGCACCTTTAACCTCCTGTTCCGTACATGTTGCAATTTGTCCTGAGGATGAACGGGAAGAGGGGGAACGAATGAGAGACTAGCTCTAGGTGTTGGGACATGCACAGGTCACTCTATTTTCCCAGCAGGAAGAAGAAATAACCACAGGCTCAGCCTGCCGCCCGGGACCAGAATAGGGCCTGAAGCAATCGTGCGCTTTTGCGGCCAGCTCCCAAGAAAGCGAGTTGAAAAATGGAGCTCAAGGGCACTGCAATTCACAAACCTGCAGACTTATAAATGATGACTCTCGTCCACAAATATACTGAGGGAAGGCAACGAAGAGGATTTGAAAGCAAGGCAGAATTGCAGGAAACAGATTTCAAGGAGGGAGATTCGAATCGCCTTTAAAGCACAGGAAAAGCGGCAAAACCTCGACAATGATGCCCTTGGCCAAAAAGGGCGTATGCGTTTTTTCCTGAATATATTCAGGAAAAAACGCATACGCCCTTTTTGGCCAACCAAGCAACCTGGAAAGGCAAATCAGCGCTACAAAGAAGTCTCGCTTCCCATCGGTCAAAAGGGCCATGCTGAATAGTGTCAAAACCAGAAATGCAAGACTGGCCATGGAGAAACGGGAGCCTGGCTATGCTGATGGGCGGGATGTAAATTGCCAACAGCCACTCTGGAGAAGTGCACGGTGTGTCCTGAAACATCTAAAAAACTCAGCTTAGGGAGCATAGGGCACTTCCACTCATGGGCGTATAAATTGGGAAAACTAAAAATCAGAAAGACACAGGCACCCCAAAGTTTAGGGCTGCTCTCTTGACAAGAACCTCCACTTCGTTTCACATTAAATATCCCAGGAAAGAGAAAAATGGATAAAGAAGTTGTGGTCCTTATGTACAATGGAATATCACTCAGCCATGAAATCAACGTCATAAGGCTAGTAGCAGCAAGATGAGTGGATTTAGGTAGGACTATTCTAAGTGAAATAAGTCACACAGAAAAAGATACTTATCATAAGATATCACTTATAGAGGGAATATAAAAACCGCTACCCTTGAACTGAATTACAAATCAGAGCAGGGTTACACGTTTAGAAAACACACTATGGCTGCTTAACGGGAAAGGTGAGGTGGGGTGATGCATAAAACAAGGGTTCCAAATTAGCTCAGATACCGTTCCATAAACCCAATAGGTAATAGACAACACCTACTCCTTGCTCAGTGAATTGGACTCAACACCCCCTATTCACCGCCCAAGAATATATCTGGCTAGTAAGAATCTTAAAACCTAGGCATTGATATCTCTCTGTAAGTGAGTCAAGTGGCTGTAAAGCGGCCTAAACACAGCAGTGAAAAGCAGCTAGACCGCATTATAAAAATCAATTAATTTTAAAAACCCGTGAAACAAAGACAGTGAAAGAGAGAGAAATTCTTTCAAAATTCGTTCAGGGGCTGTGATGCCACCTGGATTGACCATATCTAGACCCACAGCTGATTGAGACATAAGGGTGGACACTCTTGGGGCTGAGAGGTTTGGTGAGGTTGGGTGAGCAAACGCAGACCTTTTAAAGTAATACTGCGTGGTACCCATCCCATGGGTCCCAAATCTCCAGGTTCAAGGGCATCTTCCTACATCGAAAACATGCATGAGAAACCCAGAAGATGGTACACCGTGTGATCGGGAAAGGTTTCTAAAACGCACCTCATTTCTCATCTCCTTGTGCTCGGGTTCGCCATTCCAGCCGCTTTACTAGCAATCTCCCTCCTTGGAGAATCAGCACCTTTAACCTCCTGTTCCGTACAGGTTGCAATTTGTCCTGAGGATGAACGGGAAGAGGGGGAACCAATGAGAGACTAGCTCTAGGTGTTGGGACAGGCACAGGTCACTCTATTTTCCCATCAGGAAGAAGAATTAACCACAGGCTCAGACTGCCGCCCGGGACCAGAATAGGGCCTGAAGCAATCGTGCGCTTTTGCGCCCAGCTCCCAAGAAAGCGAGTTGAAAAATGGAGCTCAGGGACACTGCAATTCACAAACCTGCAGACTTATTAATGATGACTCTCGTCCACAAATATATTGAGGGAAGGCAACGAAGAGGATTTGAAAGCAAGGCAGAATTGCAGGAAACAGATTTCAGGAGGGAGATTCGAATCGCCTTTAACGCACAGGAAAAGCGGCAAAACCTCGACAATGATGCCCTTGTCCAAAAAGGGCGTATGCGTTTTTTCCTGAATATATTCAGGAAAAAACGCATACGCCCTTTTTGCCCAACCAAGCAACCTGGAAAGGCAAATCAGCGCTACAAAGAAGTCTCGCTTCCCATCGGTCAAAAGGGCCATGCTGAATAAAGTGACAAAACCAGAAATGCAAGACAGGCCATGGAGAAACGGGAGCCTAGCTACGCTGATGGGCGGGATGTAAATTGCCAACAGCCACTCTGGAGAAGTGCACGGTGTGTCCTGAAACATCTAAAAAACTCAGCTTAGGGAGCATAGGGCACTTCCACTCATGGGCGTATAAATTGGCAAAACTAAAAATCAGCAAGACACAGGCACCCCAAAGTTTAGGGCTGCTCTGTTGACAAGAACCTCCACTTCGTTACACCTTAAATATCCCAGGAAAGAGAAAAATGGATAAAGAAGTTGTGGTCCTTATGTACAATGGAATATCACTCAGCCATGAAATCAACGTCATAAGGCTAGTAGCAGCAAGATGAGTGGATTTAGGTAGGACGATTCTAAGTGAAATAAGTCACACAGAAAAAGATACTTATCATAAAATATCACTTAGAGAGGGAATATAAAAACCGCTACCCTTGAACTGAATTACAAATCAGAGCAGGGTCACAGGTTTAGAAAACACACTATGGCTGCTTAACGGGAAAGGTGAGGTCGGGTGATGCATAAAACAAGAGTTTCAAATTAGCTCAGATACCGTTCCATAAACGCAATATGTAATAGACAAGACCTACTCCTTGCTCAGTGAATTGGACTCAACACCCCATATTCACCGCCCAAGAATATATCTGACTAGTAAGAATCTTAAAACCTATGTATTGATATCTCTCTGTAAGTGAGTCAAGTGGCTGTAAAGCGGCATAAACACAGCAGTGAAAAGCAGCTAGACCGCATTATAAAAATCAATTACTTTTAAAAACCCGTGAAACAAAGACAGTGAAAGAGAGAGAAATTCTTACAAAATTCGTTCAGGGGCTGTGATGCCACCTGGAATGACCATATCTAGACCCACAGCTGACTGAGACATAAGGGTGGACACTCTTGGGGCTGAGAGGTTTGGTGAGGTTGGGTGAGCAAACGCAGACCCTTTAAAGTAATAATGCGTGGTACCCATCCCATGGGTCCCAAATCTCCAGGTTCAAGGGCATCTTCCTACATCGAAAACATGCATGAGAAACCCAGAAGATGGTACACTGTGTGATCGGGACAGGTTTCTAAAACGCACCTCATTTCTCATCTCCTTGTGCTCGGGTTCGCCATTCCAGCCGCTTTACTAGCAATCTCCCTCCTTGGAGAATCAGCACCTTTAACCTCCTGTTCCGTACAGGTTGCAATTTGTCCTGAGGATGAACGGGAAGAGGGGGAACGAATGAGAGACTAGCTCTAGGTGTTGGGACATGCACAGGTCACTCTATTTTCCCAGCAGGAAGAAGAAATAACCACAGGCTCAGCCTGCCGCCCGGGACCAGAATAGGGCCTGAAGCAATCGTGCGCTTTTGCGGCCAGCTCCCAAGAAAGCGAGTTGAAAAATGGAGCTCAAGGGCACTGCAATTCACAAACCTGCAGACTTATAAATGATGACTCTCGTCCACAAATATATTGAGGGAAGGCAACGAAGAGGATTTGAAAGCAAGGCAGAATTGCAGGAAACAGATTTCAAGGAGGGAGATTCGAATCGCCTTTAAAGCACAGGAAAAGCGGCAAAACCTCGACAATGATGCCCTTGGCCAAAAAGGGCGTATGCGTTTTTTCCTGAATATATTCAGGAAAAAACGCATACGCCCTTTTTGGCCAACCAAGCAACCTGGAAAGGCAAATCAGCGCTACAAAGAAGTCTCGCTTCCCATCGGTCAAAAGGGCCATGCTGAATAAAGTGACAAAACCAGAAATGCAAGACAGGCCATGGAGAAACGGGAGCCTGGCTACGCTGATGGGCGGAATGTAAATTGCCAACAGCCACTCTGCAGAAGTGCACGGTGTGTCCTGAAACATCTAAAAAACTCAGCTTAGGGAGCATAGGGCACTTCCACTCATGGGCGTATAAATTGGCAAAACTAAAAATCAGCAAGACACAGGCACCCCAAAGTTAAAGGCTGCTCTGTTGACAAGAACCTCCACTTCGTTACACCTTAAATATCCCAGGAAAGAGAAAAATGGATAAAGAAGTTGTGGTCCTTATGTACAATGGAATATCACTCAGCCATGAAATCAACGTCATAAGGCTAGTAGCAGCAAGATGAGTGGATTTAGGTAGGACGATTCTAAGTGAAATAAGTCGCACAGAAAAAGATACTTATCATAAGATATCACTTATAGAGGGAATATAAAAACCGCTACCCTTGAACTGAATTACAAATCAGAGCAGGGTCACACGTTTAGAAAACACACTATGGCTGCTTAACGGGAAAGGTGAGGTGGGGTGATGCATAAAACAAGGGTTTCAAATTAGCTCAGATACCGTTCCATAAACGCAATATGTAATAGACAAGACCTACTCCTTGCTCAGTGAATTGGACTCAACAGCCCCTATTCACCGCCCAAGAATATATCTGACTAGTAAGAATTTAAAACCTATGTATTGATATCTCTCTGTAAGTGAGTCAAGTGGCTGTAAAGCGGCCTAAACACAGCAGTGAAAAGCAGCTAGACCGCATTATAAAAATCAATTAATTTTAAAAACCCGTGAAACAAAGACAGTGAAAGAGAGAGAAATTCTTACAAAATTCGTTCAGGGGCTGTGATGCCACCTGGATTGACCGTATCTAGACCCACAGCTGATTGAGACATAAGGGTGGACACTCTTGGGGCTGAGAGGTTTGGTGAGGTTGGGTGAGCAAACGCAGACCTTTTAAAGTAATACTGCGTGGTACCCATCCCATGGGTCCCAAATCTCCAGGTTCAAGGGCATCTTCCTACATCGAAAACATGCATGAGAAACCCAGAAGATGGTACACCGTGTGATCGGGAAAGGTTTCTAAAACGCACCTCATTTCTCATCTCCTTGTGCTCGGGTTCGCCATTCCAGCCGCTTTACTAGCAATCTCCCTCCTTGGAGAATCAGCACCTTTAACCTCCTGTTCCGTACAGGTTGCAATTTGTCCTGAGGATGAACGGGAAGAGGGGGAACCAATGAGAGACTAGCTCTAGGTGTTGGGACAGGCACAGGTCACTCTATTTTCCCATCAGGAAGAAGAATTAACCACAGGCTCAGCCTGCCGCCCGGGACCAGAATAGGGCCTGAAGCAATCGTGCGCTTTTGCGGCCAGCTCCCAAGAAAGCGAGTTGAAAAATGGAGCTCAGGGGCACTGCAATTCACAAACCTGCAGACTTATAAATGATGACTCTCGTCCACAAATATATTGAGGGAAGGCAACGAAGAGGATTTGAAAGCAAGGCAGAATTGCAGGAAACAGATTTCAGGAGGGAGATTCGAATCGCCTTTAAAGCACAGGAAAAGCGGCAAAACCTCGACAATGATGCCCTTGGCCAAAAAGGGCGTATGCGTTTTTTCCTGAATATATTCAGGAAAAAACGCATACGCCCTTTTTGGCCAACCAAGCAACCTGGAAAGGCAAATCAGCGCTACAAAGAAGTCTCGCTTCCCATCGGTCAAAAGGGCCATGCTGAATAAAGTGACAAAACCAGAAATGCAAGACAGGCCATGGAGAAACGGGAGCCTGGCTACGCTGATGGGCGGGATGTAAATTGCCAACAGCCACTCTGGAGAAGTGCACGGTGTGTCCTGAAACATCTAAAAAACTCAGCTTAGGGAGCATAGGGCACTTCCACTCATGGGCGTATAAATTGGCAAAACTAAAAATCAGGAAGACACAGGCACCCCAAAGTTTAGGGCTGCTCTGTTGACAAGAACCTCCACTTCGTTACACCTTAAATATCCCAGGAAAGAGAAAAATGGATAAAGAAGTTGTGGTCCTTATGTACAATGGAATATCACTCAGCCATGAAATCAACGTCATAAGGCTAGTAGCAGCAAGATGAGTGGATTTAGGTAGGACGATTCTAAGTGAAATAAGTCGCACAGAAAAAGATACTTATCATAAGATATCACTTATAGAGGGAATATAAAAACCGCTACCCTTGAACTGAATTACAAATCAGAGCAGGGTCACACGTTTAGAAAACACACTATGGCTGCTTAACGGGAAAGGTGAGGTGGGGTGATGCATAAAACAAGGGTTTCAAATTAGCTCAGATACCGTTCCATAAACGCAATATGTAATAGACAAGACCTACTCCTTGCTCAGTGAATTGGACTCAACAGCCCCTATTCACCGCCCAAGAATATATCTGACTAGTAAGAATCTTAAAACCTATGTATTGATATCTCTCTGTAAGTGAGTCAAGTGGCTGTAAAGCGGCATGAACACAGCAGTGAAAAGCAGCTAGACCGCATTATAAAAATCAATTAATTCTAAAAACCCGTGAAACAAAGACAGTGAAAGAGAGAGAAATTCTTACAAAATTCGTTCAGGGGCTGTGATGCCACCTGGATTGACCATATCTAGACCCACAGCTGATTGAGACATAAGGGTGGACACTCTTGGGGCTGAGAGGTTTGGTGAGGTTGGGTGAGCAAACGCAGACCTTTTAAAGTAATACTGCGTGGTACCCATCCCATGGGTCTCAAATCTCCAGGTTCAAGGGCATCTTCCTACATCGAAAACATGCATGAGAAACCCAGAAGATGGTACACCGTGTGATCGGGAAAGGTTTCTAAAACGCACCTCATTTCTCATCTCCTTGTGCTCGGGTTCGCCATTCCAGCCGCTTTACTAGCAATCTCCCTCCTTGGAGAATCAGCACCTTTAACCTCCTGTTCCGTACAGGTTGCAATTTGTCCTGAGGATGAACGGGAAGAGGGGGAACCAATGAGAGACTAGCTCTAGGTGTTGGGACAGGCACAGGTCACTCTATTTTCCCATCAGGAAGAAGAATTAACCACAGGCTCAGCCTGCCGCCCGGGACCAGAATAGGGCCTGAAGCAATCGTGCGCTTTTGCGGCCAGCTCCCAAGAAAGCGAGTTGAAAAATGGAGCTCAGGGGCACTGCAATTCACAAACCTGCAGACTTATAAATGATGACTCTCGTCCACAAATATATTGAGGGAAGGCAATGAAGAGGATTTGAAAGCAAGGCAGAATTGCAGGAAACAGATTTCAGGAGGGAGATTCGAATCGCCTTTAAAGCACAGGAAAAGCGGCAAAACCTCGACAATGATGCCCTTGGCCAAAAAGGGCGTATGCGTTTTTTCCTGAATATATTCAGGAAAAAACGCATACGCCCTTTTTGGCCAACCAAGCAACCTGGAAAGGCAAATCAGCGCTACAAAGAAGTCTCGCCTCCCATCGGTCAAAAGGGCCATGCTGAATAAAGTGACAAAACCAGAAATGCAAGACAGGCCATGGAGAAACGGGAGCCTGGTTACGCTGATGGGCGGGATGTAAATTGCCAACAGCCACTCTGGAGAAGTGCACGGTGTGTCCTGAAACATCTAAAAAACTCAGCTTAGGGAGCATAGGGCACTTCCACTCATGGGCGTATAAATTGGCAAAACTAAAAATCAGCAAGACACAGGCACCCCAAAGTTTAGGGCTGCTCTCTTGACAAGAACCTCCACTTCGTTTCACATTAAATATCCCAGGAAAGAGAAAAATGGATAAAGAAGTTGTGGTCCTTATGTACAATGGAATATCACTCAGCCATGAAATCAACGTCATAAGGCTAGTAGCAGCAAGATGAGTGGATTTAGGTAGGACGATTCTAAGTGAAATAAGTCACACAGAAAAAGATACTTATCATAAGATATCACTTATAGAGGGAATATAAAAACCGCTACCCTTGAACTGAATTACAAATCAGAGCAGGGTCACACGTTTAGAAAACACACTATGGCTGCTAAACGGGAAAGGTGAGGTGGGGTGATGCATAAAACAAGGGTTTCAAATTAGCTCAGATACCGTTCCATAAACCCAATAGGTAATAGACAACACCTACTCCTTGCTCAGTGAATTGGACTCAACACCCCCTATTCACCGCCCAAGAATATATCTGGCTAGTAAGAATCTTAAAACCTAGGCATTGATATCTCTCTGTAAGTGAGTCAAGTGGCTGTAAAGCGGCCTAAACACAGCAGTGAAAAGCAGCTAGACCGCATTATAAAAATCAATTAATTTTAAAAACCCGTGAAACAAAGACAGTGAAAGAGAGAGAAATTCTTACAAAATTCGTTCAGGGGCTGTGATGCCACCTGGATTGACCATATCTAGACCCACAGCTGATTGAGACATAAGGGTGGACACTCTTGGGGCTGAGAGGTTTGGTGAGGTTGAGTGAGCAAACGCAGACACTTTAAAGTAATACTGCGTGGTACCCATCCCATGGGTCCCAAGTCTCCAGGTTCAAGGGCATCTTCCTACATCGAAAACATGCATGAGAAACCCAGAAGATGGTACACCGTGTGATCGGGAAAGGTTTCTAAAACGCACCTCATTTCTCATCTCCTTGTGCTCGGGTTCGCCATTCCAGCCGCTTTACTAGCAATCTCCCTCCTTGGAGAATCAGCACCTTTAACCTCCTGTTCCGTACAGGTTGCAATTTGTCCTGAGGATGAACGGGAAGAGGGGGAACCAATGAGAGACTAGCTCTAGGTGTTGGGACAGGCACAGGTCACTCTATTTTCCCATCAGGAAGAAGAATTAACCACAGGCTCAGCCTGCCGCCCGGGACCAGAATAGGGCCTGAAGCAATCCTGCGCTTTGGCGGCCAGCTCCCAAGAAAGCGAGTTGAAAAATGGAGCTCAGGGGCACTGCAATTCACAAACCTGCAGACTTATAAATGATGACTCTCGTCCACAAATATATTGAGGGAAGGCAACGAAGAGGATTTGAAAGCAAGGCAGAATTGCAGGAAACAGATTTCAGGAGGGAGATTCGAATCGCCTTTAAAGCACAGGAAAAGCGGCAAAACCTCGACAATGATGCCCTTGGCCAAAAAGGGCGTATGCGTTTTTTCCTGAATATATTCAGGAAAAAACGCATACGCCCTTTTTGGCCAACCAAGCAACCTGGAAAGGCAAATCAGCGCTACAAAGAAGTCTCGCTTCCCATCGGTCAAAAGGGCCATGCTGAATAAAGTGTCAAAACCAGAAATGCAAGACAGGCCATGGAGAAACGGGAGCCTGGCTACGCTGATGGGCGGAATGTAAATTGCCAACAGCCACTCTGGAGAAGTGCACGGTGTGTCCTGAAACATCTAAAAAACTCAGCTTAGGGAGCATAGGGCACTTCCACTCATGGGCGTATAAATTGGCAAAACTAAAAATCAGCAAGACACAGGCACCCCAAAGTTAAAGGCTGCTCTGTTGACAAGAACCTCCACTTCGTTACACCTTAAATATCCCAGGAAAGAGAAAAATGGATAAAGAAGTGGTGGTCCTTATGTACAATGGAATATCACTCAGCCATGAAATCAACGTCATAAGGCTAGTAGCAGCAAGATGAGTGGATTTAGGTAGGACGATTCTAAGTGAAATAAGTCGCACAGAAAAAGATACTTATCATAAGATATCACTTATAGAGGGAATATAAAAACCGCTACCCTTGAACTGAATTACAAATCAGAGCAGGGTCACACGTTTAGAAAACACACTATGGCTGCTTAACGGGAAAGGTGAGGTGGGGTGATGCATAAAACAAGGGTTTCAAATTAGCTCAGATACCGTTCCATAAACGCAATATGTAATAGACAAGACCTACTCCTTGCTCAGTGAATTGGACTCAACAGCCCCTATTCACCGCCCAAGAATATATCTGACTAGTAAGAATCTTAAAACCTATGTATTGATATCTCTCTCTAAGTGAGTCAAGTGGGTGTAAAGCGGCAAAAACACAGCAGTGAAAAGCAGGTAAACCCCATTATAAAAATCAATTACTTTTAAAAACCCGTGAAACAAAGACAGTGAAAGAGAGAGAAATTCTTACAAAATTCGTTCAGGGGCTGTGATGCCACCTGGATTGACCATATCTAGACCCACAGCTGATTGAGACATAAGGGTGGACACTCTTGGGGCTGAGAGGTTTGGTGAGGTTGGGTGAGCAAACGCAGACCCTTTAAAGTAATACTGCGTGGTACCCATCCCATGGGTCCCAAGTCTCCAGGTTCAAGGGCATCTTCCTACATCGAAAACATGCATGAGAAACCCAGAAGATGGTACACCGTGTGATCGGGAAAGGTTTCTAAAACGCACCTCATTTCTCATCTCCTTGTGCTCGGGTTCGCCATTCCAGCCGCTTTACTAGCAATCTCCCTCCTTGGAGAATCAGCACCTTTAACCTCCTGTTCCGTACAGGTTGCAATTTGTCCTGAGGATGAACGGGAAGAGGGGGAACCAATGAGAGACTAGCTCTAGGTGTTGGGACAGGCACAGGTCACTCTATTTTCCCATCAGGAAGAAGAATTAACCACAGGCTCAGCCTGCCGCCCGGGACCAGAATAGGGCCTGAAGCAATCCTGCGCTTTGGCGGCCAGCTCCCAAGAAAGCGAGTTGAAAAATGGAGCTCAGGGGCACTGCAATTCACAAACCTGCAGACTTATAAATGATGACTCTCGTCCACAAATATATTGAGGGAAGGCAACGAAGAGGATTTGAAAGCAAGGCAGAATTGCAGGAAACAGATTTCAGGAGGGAGATTCGAATCGCCTTTAAAGCACAGGAAAAGCGGCAAAACCTCGACAATGATGCCCTTGGCCAAAAAGGGCGTATGCGTTTTTTCCTGAATATATTCAGGAAAAAACGCATACGCCCTTTTTGGCCAACCAAGCAACCTGGAAAGGCAAATCAGCGCTACAAAGAAGTCTCGCTTCCCATCGGTCAAAAGGGCCATGCTGAATAAAGTGACAAAACCAGAAATACAAGACAGGCCATGGAGAAACGGGAGCCTGGCTACGCTGATGGGCGGGATGTAAATTGCCAACAGCCACTCTGGAGAAGTGCACGGTGTGTCCTGAAACATCTAAAAAACTCAGCTTAGGGAGCACAGGGCACTTCCACTCATGGGCGTATAAATTGGGAAAACTAAAAATCAGCAAGACACAGGCACCCCAAAGTTTAGGGCTGCTCTGTTGACAAGAACCTCCACTTCGTTACACCTTAAATATCCCAGGAAAGAGAAACATGGATAAAGAAGTTGTGGTCCTTATGTACAATGGAATATCACTCAGCCATGAAATCAACGTCATAAGGCTAGTAGCAGCAAGATGAGTGGATTTAGGTAGGACGATTCTAAGTGAAATAAGTCGCACAGAAAAAGATACTTATCATAAGATATCACTTATAGAGGGAATATAAAAACCGCTACCCTTGAACTGAATTAGAAATCAGAGCAGGGTCACACGTTTAGGAAACACACTATGGCTGCTTAACGGGAAAGGTGAGGTGGGGTGTTGCATAAAACAAGGGTTTCAAATTAGCTCAGATACCGTTCCATAAACGCAATATGTAATAGACAAGACCTACTATTTGCTCAGTGAATTGGACTCAACAGCCCCTATTCACCGCCCAAGAATATATCTGACTAGTAGGAATCTTAAAACCTATGTATTGATATCTCTCTGTAAGTGAGTCAAGTGGCTGTAAAGCGGCATAAACACAGCAGTGAAAAGCAGCTAGAACGCATTATAAAAATCAATTACTTTTAAAAACCCGTGAAACAAAGACAGTGAAAGAGAGAGAAATTCTTACAAAATTCGTTCAGGGGCTGTGATGCCACCTGGATTGACCATATCTAGACCCACAGCTGATTGAGACATAAGGGTGGACACTCTTGGGGCTGAGAGGTTTGGTGAGGTTGGGTGAGCAAACGCAGACCCTTTAAAGTAATACTGCGTGGTACCCATCCCATGGGTCCCAAGTCTCCAGGTTCAAGGGCATCTTCCTACATCGAAAACATGCATGAGAAACCCAGAAGATGGTACACCGTGTGATCGGGAAAGGTTTCTAAAACGCACCTCATTTCTCATCTCCTTGTGCTCGGGTTCACCATTCCAGCCGCTTTACTAGCAATCTCCCTCCTTGGAGAATCAGCACCTTTAACCTCCTGTTCCGTACAGGTTGCAATTTGTCCTGAGGATGAACGGGAAGAGGGGGAACCAATGAGAGACTAGCTCTAGGTGTTGGGACAGGCACAGGTCACTCTATTTTCCCATCAGGAAGAAGAATTAAGCACAGGCTCAGCCTGCCGCCCGGGACCAGAATAGGGCCTGAAGCAATCCTGCGCTTTTGCGGCCAGCTCCCAAGAAAGCGAGTTGAAAAATGGAGCTCAGGGGCACTGCAATTCACAAACCTGCAGACTTATAAATGATGACTCTCGTCCACAAATATATTGAGGGAAGGCAACGAAGAGGATTTGAAAGCAAGGCAGAATTGCAGGAAACAGATTTCAGGAGGGAGATTCGAATCGCCTTTAAAGCACAGGAAAAGCGGCAAAACCTCGACAATGATGCCCTTGGCCAAAAAGGGCGTATGCGTTTTTTCCTGAATATATTCAGGAAAAAACGCATACGCCCTTTTTGGCCAACCAAGCAACCTGGAAAGGCAAATCAGCGCTACAAAGAAGTCTCGCTTCCCATCGGTCAAAAGGGCCATGCTGAATAAAGTGTCAAAACCAGAAATGCAAGACAGGCCATGGAGAAACGGGAGCCTGGCTACGCTGATGGGCGGAATGTAAATTGCCAACAGCCACTCTGGAGAAGTGCACGGTGTGTCCTGAAACATCTAAAAAACTCAGCTTAGGGAGCATAGGGCACTTCCACTCATGGGCGTATAAATTGGCAAAACTAAAAATCAGCAAGACACAGGCACCCCAAAGTTAAAGGCTGCTCTGTTGACAAGAACCTCCACTTCGTTACACCTTAAATATCCCAGGAAAGAGAAAAATGGATAAAGAAGTTGTGGTCCTTATGTACAATGGAATATCACTCAGCCATGAAATCAACGTCATAAGGCTAGTAGCAGCAAGATGAGTGGATTTAGGTAGGACGATTCTAAGTGAAATAAGTCGCACAGAAAAAGATACTTATCATAAGATATCACTTATAGAGGGAATATAAAAACCGCTACCCTTGAACTGAATTACAAATCAGAGCAGGGTCACACGTTTAGAAAACACACTATGGCTGCTTAACGGGAAAGGTGAGGTGGGGTGATGCATAAAACAAGGGTTTCAAATTAGCTCAGATACCGTTCCATAAACGCAATATGTAATAGACAAGACCTACTCCTTGCTCAGTGAATTGGACTCAACAGCCCCTATTCACCGCCCAAGAATATATCTGACTAGTAAGAATCTTAAAACCTATGTATTGATATCTCTCTCTAAGTGAGTCAAGTGGGTGTAAAGCGGCAAAAACACAGCAGTGAAAAGCAGGTAAACCCCATTATAAAAATCAATTACTTTTAAAAACCCGTGAAACAAAGACAGTGAAAGAGAGAGAAATTCTTACAAAATTCGTTCAGGGGCTGTGATGCCACCTGGATTGACCATATCTAGACCCACAGCTGATTGAGACATAAGGGTGGACACTCTTGGGGCTGAGAGGTTTGGTGAGGTTGGGTGAGCAAACGCAGACCCTTTAAAGTAATACTGCGTGGTACCCATCCCATGGGTCCCAAGTCTCCAGGTTCAAGGGCATCTTCCTACATCGAAAACATGCATGAGAAACCCAGAAGATGGTACACCGTGTGATCGGGAAAGGTTTCTAAAACGCACCTCATTTCTCATCTCCTTGTGCTCGGGTTCGCCATTCCAGCCGCTTTACTAGCAATCTCCCTCCTTGGAGAATCAGCACCTTTAACCTCCTGTTCCGTACAGGTTGCAATTTGTCCTGAGGATGAACGGGAAGAGGGGGAACCAATGAGAGACTAGCTCTAGGTGTTGGGACAGGCACAGGTCACTCTATTTTCCCATCAGGAAGAAGAATTAACCACAGGCTCAGCCTGCCGCCCGGGACCAGAATAGGGCCTGAAGCAATCCTGCGCTTTGGCGGCCAGCTCCCAAGAAAGCGAGTTGAAAAATGGAGCTCAGGGGCACTGCAATTCACAAACCTGCAGACTTATAAATGATGACTCTCGTCCACAAATATATTGAGGGAAGGCAACGAAGAGGATTTGAAAGCAAGGCAGAATTGCAGGAAACAGATTTCAGGAGGGAGATTCGAATCGCCTTTAAAGCACAGGAAAAGCGGCAAAACCTCGACAATGATGCCCTTGGCCAAAAAGGGCGTATGCGTTTTTTCCTGAATATATTCAGGAAAAAACGCATACGCCCTTTTTGGCCAACCAAGCAACCTGGAAAGGCAAATCAGCGCTACAAAGAAGTCTCGCTTCCCATCGGTCAAAAGGGCCATGCTGAATAAAGTGACAAAACCAGAAATACAAGACAGGCCATGGAGAAACGGGAGCCTGGCTACGCTGATGGGCGGGATGTAAATTGCCAACAGCCACTCTGGAGAAGTGCACGGTGTGTCCTGAAACATCTAAAAAACTCAGCTTAGGGAGCACAGGGCACTTCCACTCATGGGCGTATAAATTGGGAAAACTAAAAATCAGCAAGACACAGGCACCCCAAAGTTTAGGGCTGCTCTGTTGACAAGAACCTCCACTTCGTTACACCTTAAATATCCCAGGAAAGAGAAACATGGATAAAGAAGTTGTGGTCCTTATGTACAATGGAATATCACTCAGCCATGAAATCAACGTCATAAGGCTAGTAGCAGCAAGATGAGTGGATTTAGGTAGGACGATTCTAAGTGAAATAAGTCGCACAGAAAAAGATACTTATCATAAGATATCACTTATAGAGGGAATATAAAAACCGCTACCCTTGAACTGAATTAGAAATCAGAGCAGGGTCACACGTTTAGGAAACACACTATGGCTGCTTAACGGGAAAGGTGAGGTGGGGTGATGCATAAAACAAGGGTTTCAAATTAGCTCAGATACCGTTCCATAAACGCAATATGTAATAGACAAGACCTACTATTTGCTCAGTGAATTGGACTCAACAGCCCCTATTCACCGCCCAAGAATATATCTGACTAGTAGGAATCTTAAAACCTATGTATTGATATCTCTCTGTAAGTGAGTCAAGTGGCTGTAAAGCGGCATAAACACAGCAGTGAAAAGCAGCTAGAACGCATTATAAAAATCAATTACTTTTAAAAACCCGTGAAACAAAGACAGTGAAAGAGAGAGAAATTCTTACAAAATTCGTTCAGGGGCTGTGATGCCACCTGGATTGACCATATCTAGACCCACAGCTGATTGAGACATAAGGGTGGACACTCTTGGGGCTGAGAGGTTTGGTGAGGTTGGGTGAGCAAACGCAGACCCTTTAAAGTAATACTGCGTGGTACCCATCCCATGGGTCCCAAGTCTCCAGGTTCAAGGGCATCTTCCTACATCGAAAACATGCATGAGAAACCCAGAAGATGGTACACCGTGTGATCGGGAAAGGTTTCTAAAACGCACCTCATTTCTCATCTCCTTGTGCTCGGGTTCACCATTCCAGCCGCTTTACTAGCAATCTCCCTCCTTGGAGAATCAGCACCTTTAACCTCCTGTTCCGTACAGGTTGCAATTTGTCCTGAGGATGAACGGGAAGAGGGGGAACCAATGAGAGACTAGCTCTAGGTGTTGGGACAGGCACAGGTCACTCTATTTTCCCATCAGGAAGAAGAATTAAGCACAGGCTCAGCCTGCCGCCCGGGACCAGAATAGGGCCTGAAGCAATCCTGCGCTTTTGCGGCCAGCTCCCAAGAAAGCGAGTTGAAAAATGGAGCTCAGGGGCACTGCAATTCACAAACCTGCAGACTTATAAATGATGACTCTCGTCCACAAATATATTGAGGGAAGGCAACGAAGAGGATTTGAAAGCAAGGCAGAATTGCAGGAAACAGATTTCAGGAGGGAGATTCGAATCGCCTTTAAAGCACAGGAAAAGCGGCAAAACCTCGACAATGATGCCCTTGGCCAAAAAGGGCGTATGCGTTTTTTCCTGAATATATTCAGGAAAAAACGCATACGCCCTTTTTGGCCAACCAAGCAACCTGGAAAGGCAAATCAGCGCTACAAAGAAGTCTCGCTTCCCATCGGTCAAAAGGGCCATGCTGAATAAAGTGACAAAACCAGAAATGCAAGACAGGCCATGGAGAAACGGGAGCCTGGCTACGCTGATGGGCGGGATGTAAATTGCCAACAGCCACTCTGGAGAAGTGCACGGTGTGTCCTGAAACATCTAAAAAACTCAGCTTAGGGAGCATAGGGCACTTCCACTCATGGGCGTATAAATTGGCAAAACTAAAAATCAGCAAGACACAGGCACCCCAAAGTTTAGGGCTGCTCTGTTGACAAGAACCTCCACTTCGTTACACCTTAAATATCCCAGGAAAGAGAAACATGGATAAAGAAGTTGTGGTCCTTATGTACAATGGAATATCACTCAGCCATGAAATCAACGTCATAAGGCTAGTAGCAGCAAGATGAGTGGATTTAGGTAGGACGATTCTAAGTGAAATAAGTCGCACAGAAAAAGATACTTATCATAAGATATCACTTATAGAGGGAATATAAAAACCGCTACCCTTGAACTGAATTAGAAATCAGAGCAGGGTCACACGTTTAGAAAACACACTATGGCTGCTTAACGGGAAAGGTGAGGTGGGGTGATGCATAAAACAAGGGTTTCAAATTAGCTCAGATACCGTTCCAGAAACGCAATATGTAATAGACAAGACCTACTCCTTGCTCAGTGAATTGGACTCAACAGCCCCTATTCACCGCCCAAGAATATATCTGACTAGTAAGAATCTTAAAACCTATGTATTGATATCTCTCTGTAAGTGAGTCAAGTGGGTGTAAAGCGGCATAAACACAGCAGTGAAAAGCAGCTAGACCGCATTATAAAAATCAATTACTTTTAAAAACCCGTGAAACAAAGACAGTGAAAGAGAGAGAAATTCTTACAAAATTCGTTCAGGGGCTGTGATGCCACCTGGATTGACCATATCTAGACCCACAGCTGATTGAGACATAAGGGTGGACACTCTTGGGGCTGAGAGGTTTGGTGAGGTTGGGTGAGCAAACGCAGACCCTTTAAAGTAATACTGCGTGGTACCCATCCCATGGGTCCCAAGTCTCCAGGTTCAAGGGCATCTTCCTACATCGAAAACATGCATGAGAAACCCAGAAGATGGTACACCGTGTGATCGGGAAAGGTTTCTAAAACGCACCTCATTTCTCATCTCCTTGTGCTCGGGTTCACCATTCCAGCCGCTTTACTAGCAATCTCCCTCCTTGGAGAATCAGCACCTTTAACCTCCTGTTCCGTACAGGTTGCAATTTGTCCTGAGGATGAACGGGAAGAGGGGGAACCAATGAGAGACTAGCTCTAGGTGTTGGGACAGGCACAGGTCACTCTATTTTCCCATCAGGAAGAAGAATTAACCACAGGCTCAGCCTGCCGCCCGGGACCAGAATAGGGCCTGAAGCAATCCTGCGCTTTTGCGGCCAGCTCCCAAGAAAGCGAGTTGAAAAATGGAGCTCAGGGGCACTGCAATTCACAAACCTGCAGACTTATAAATGATGACTCTCGTCCACAAATATATTGAGGGAAGGCAACGAAGAGGATTTGAAAGCAAGGCAGAATTGCAGGAAACAGATTTCAGGAGGGAGATTCGAATCGCCTTTAAAGCACAGGAAAAGCGGCAAAACCTCGACAATGATGCCCTTGGCCAAAAAGGGCGTATGCGTTTTTTCCTGAATATATTCAGGAAAAAACGCATACGCCCTTTTTGGCCAACCAAGCAACCTGGAAAGGCAAATCAGCGCTACAAAGAAGTCTCGCTTCCCATCGGTCAAAAGGGCCATGCTGAATAAAGTGACAAAACCAGAAATGCAAGACAGGCCATGGAGAAACGGGAGCCTGGCTACGCTGATGGGCGGGATGTAAATTGCCAACAGCCACTCTGGAGAAGTGCACGGTGTGTCCTGAAACATCTAAAAAACTCAGCTTAGGGAGCATAGGGCACTTCCACTCATGGGCGTATAAATTGGCAAAACTAAAAATCAGCAAGACACAGGCACCCCAAAGTTTAGGGCTGCTCTGTTGACAAGAACCTCCACTTCGTTACACCTTAAATATCCCAGGAAAGAGAAACATGGATAAAGAAGTTGTGGTCCTTATGTACAATGGAATATCACTCAGCCATGAAATCAACGTCATAAGGCTAGTAGCAGCAAGATGAGTGGATTTAGGTAGGACGATTCTAAGTGAAATAAGTCGCACAGAAAAAGATACTTATCATAAGATATCACTTATAGAGGGAATATAAAAACCGCTACCCTTGAACTGAATTAGAAATCAGAGCAGGGTCACACGTTTAGAAAACACACTATGGCTGCTTAACGGGAAAGGTGAGGTGGGGTGATGCATAAAACAAGGGTTTCAAATTAGCTCAGATACCGTTCCATAAACGCAATATGTAATAGACAAGACCTACTCCTTGCTCAGTGAATTGGACTCAACAGCCCCTATTCACCGCCCAAGAATATATCTGACTAGTAGGAATCTTAAAACCTATGTATTGATATCTCTCTGTAAGTGAGTCAAGTGGCTGTAAAGCGGCATAAACACAGCAGTGAAAAGCAGCTAGACCGCATTATAAAAATCAATTACTTTTAAAAACCCGTGAAAAAAAGACAGTGAAAGAGAGAGAAATTCTTACAAAATTCGTTCAGGGGCTGTGATGCCACCTGGATTGACCATATCTAGACCCACAGCTGATTGAGACATAAGGGTGGACACTCTTGGGGCTGAGAGGTTTGGTGAGGTTGGGTGAGCAAACGCAGACCCTTTAAAGTAATACTGCGTGGTACCCATCCCATGGGTCCCAAGTCTCCAGGTTCAAGGGCATCTTCCTACATCGAAAACATGCATGAGAAACCCAGAAGATGGTACACCGTGTGATCGGGAAAGGTTTCTAAAACGCACCTCATTTCTCATCTCCTTGTGCTCGGGTTCACCATTCCAGCCGCTTTACTAGCAATCTCCCTCCTTGGAGAATCAGCACCTTTAACCTCCTGTTCCGTACAGGTTGCAATTTGTCCTGAGGATGAACGGGAAGAGGGGGAACCAATGAGAGACTAGCTCTAGGTGTTGGGACAGGCACAGGTCACTCTATTTTCCCATCAGGAAGAAGAATTAACCACAGGCTCAGCCTGCCGCCCGGGACCAGAATAGGGCCTGAAGCAATCCTGCGCTTTTGCGGCCAGCTCCCAAGAAAGCGAGTTGAAAAATGGAGCTCAGGGGCACTGCAATTCACAAACCTGCAGACTTATAAATGATGACTCTCGTCCACAAATATATTGAGGGAAGGCAACGAAGAGGATTTGAAAGCAAGGCAGAATTGCAGGAAACAGATTTCAGGAGGGAGATTCGAATCGCCTTTAAAGCACAGGAAAAGCGGCAAAACCTCGACAATGATGCCCTTGGCCAAAAAGGGCGTATGCGTTTTTTCCTGAATATATTCAGGAAAAAACGCATACGCCCTTTTTGGCCAACCAAGCAACCTGGAAAGGCAAATCAGCGCTACAAAGAAGTCTCGCTTCCCATCGGTCAAAAGGGCCATGCTGAATAAAGTGACAAAACCAGAAATGCAAGACAGGCCATGGAGAAACGGGAGCCTGGCTACGCTGATGGGCGGGATGTAAATTGCCAACAGCCACTCTGGAGAAGTGCACGGTGTGTCCTGAAACATCTAAAAAACTCAGCTTAGGGAGCATAGGGCACTTCCACTCATGGGCGTATAAATTGGCAAAACTAAAAATCAGCAAGACACAGGCACCCCAAAGTTTAGGGCTGCTCTGTTGACAAGAACCTCCACTTCGTTACACCTTAAATATCCCAGGAAAGAGAAACATGGATAAAGAAGTTGTGGTCCTTATGTACAATGGAATATCACTCAGCCATGAAATCAACGTCATAAGGCTAGTAGCAGCAAGATGAGTGGATTTAGGTAGGACGATTCTAAGTGAAATAAGTCGCACAGAAAAAGATACTTATCATAAGATATCACTTATAGAGGGAATATAAAAACCGCTACCCTTGAACTGAATTAGAAATCAGAGCAGGGTCACACGTTTAGAAAACACACTATGGCTGCTTAACGGGAAAGGTGAGGTGGGGTGATGCATAAAACAAGGGTTTCAAATTAGCTCAGATACCGTTCCATAAACGCAATATGTAATAGACAAGACCTACTCCTTGCTCAGTGAATTGGACTCAACAGCCCCTATTCACCGCCCAAGAATATATCTGACTAGTAGGAATCTTAAAACCTATGTATTGATATCTCTCTGTAAGTGAGTCAAGTGGCTGTAAAGCGGCATAAACACAGCAGTGAAAAGCAGCTAGACCGCATTATAAAAATCAATTACTTTTAAAAACCCGTGAAAAAAAGACAGTGAAAGAGAGAGAAATTCTTACAAAATTCGTTCAGGGGCTGTGATGCCACCTGGATTGACCATATCTAGACCCACAGCTGATTGAGACATAAGGGTGGACACTCTTGGGGCTGAGAGGTTTGGTGAGGTTGGGTGAGCAAACGCAGACCCTTTAAAGTAATACTGCGTGGTACCCATCCCATGGGTCCCAAGTCTCCAGGTTCAAGGGCATCTTCCTACATCGAAAACATGCATGAGAAACCCAGAAGATGGTACACCGTGTGATCGGGAAAGGTTTCTAAAACGCACCTCATTTCTCATCTCCTTGTGCTCGGGTTCACCATTCCAGCCGCTTTACTAGCAATCTCCCTCCTTGGAGAATCAGCACCTTTAACCTCCTGTTCCGTACAGGTTGCAATTTGTCCTGAGGATGAACGGGAAGAGGGGGAACCAATGAGAGACTAGCTCTAGGTGTTGGGACAGGCACAGGTCACTCTATTTTCCCATCAGGAAGAAGAATTAACCACAGGCTCAGACTGCCGCCCGGGACCAGAATAGGGCCTGAAGCAATCCTGCGCTTTTGCGGCCAGCTCCCAAGAAAGCGAGTTGAAAAATGGAGCTCAGGGGCACTGCAATTCACAAACCTGCAGACTTATAAATGATGACTCTCGTCCACAAATATATTGAGGGAAGGCAACGAAGAGGATTTGAAAGCAAGGCAGAATTGCAGGAAACAGATTTCAGGAGGGAGATTCGAATCGCCTTTAAAGCACAGGAAAAGCGGCAAAACCTCGACAATGATGCCCTTGGCCAAAAAGGGCGTATGCGTTTTTTCCTGAATATATTCAGGAAAAAACGCATACGCCCTTTTTGGCCAACCAAGCAACCTGGAAAGGCAAATCAGCGCTACAAAGAAGTCTCGCTTCCCATCGGTCAAAAGGGCCATGCTGAATAAAGTGACAAAACCAGAAATGCAAGACAGGCCATGGAGAAACGGGAGCCTGGCTACGCTGATGGGCGGGATGTAAATTGCCAACAGCCACTCTGGAGAAGTGCACGGTGTGTCCTGAAACATCTAAAAAACTCAGCTTAGGGAGCATAGGGCACTTCCACTCATGGGCGTATAAATTGGCAAAACTAAAAATCAGCAAGACACAGGCACCCCAAAGTTTAGGGCTGCTCTGTTGACAAGAACCTCCACTTCGTTACACCTTAAATATCCCAGGAAAGAGAAACATGGATAAAGAAGTTGTGGTCCTTATGTACAATGGAATATCACTCAGCCATGAAATCAACGTCATAAGGCTAGTAGCAGCAAGATGAGTGGATTTAGGTAGGACGATTCTAAGTGAAATAAGTCGCACAGAAAAAGATACTTATCATAAGATATCACTTATAGAGGGAATATAAAAACCGCTACCCTTGAACTGAATTAGAAATCAGAGCAGGGTCACACGTTTAGAAAACACACTATGGCTGCTTAACGGGAAAGGTGAGGTGGGGTGATGCATAAAACAAGGGTTTCAAATTAGCTCAGATACCGTTCCATAAACGCAATATGTAATAGACAAGACCTACTCCTTGCTCAGTGAATTGGACTCAACACCCCCTATTCACCGCCCAAGAATATATCTGACTAGTAAGAATCTTAAAACCTATATATTGATATCTCTCTGTAAGTGAGTCAAGTGGCTGTAAAGCGGCATAAACACAGCAGTGAAAAGCAGCTAGACCGCATTATAAAAATCAATTACTTTTAAAAACCCGTGAAACAAAGACAGTGAAAGAGAGAGAAATTCTTACAAAATTCGTTCAGGGGCTGTGATGCCACCTGGATTGACCATATCTAGACTCACAGCTGATTGAGACATAAGGGTGGACACTCTTGGGGCTGAGAGGTTTGGTGAGGTTGGGTGAGCAAACGCAGACCCTTTAAAGTAATACTGCGTGGTACCCATCCCATGGGTCCCAAGTCTCCAGGTTCAAGGGCATCTTCCTACATCGAAAACATGCATGAGAAACCCAGAAGATGGTACACCGTGTGATCGGGAAAGGTTTCTAAAACGCACCTCATTTCTCATCTCCTTGTGCTCGGGTTCGCCATTCCAGCCGCTTTACTAGCAATCTCCCTCCTTGGAGAATCAGCACCTTTAACCTCCTGTTCCGTACAGGTTGCAATTTGTCCTGAGGATGAACGGGAAGAGGGGGAACCAATGAGAGACTAGCTCTAGGTGTTGGGACAGGCACAGGTCACTCTATTTTCCCATCAGGAAGAAGAATTAACCACAGGCTCAGCCTGCCGCCCGGGACCAGAATAGGGCCTGAAGCAATCCTGCGCTTTTGCGGCCAGCTCCCAAGAAAGCGAGTTGAAAAATGGAGCTCAGGGGCACTGCAATTCACAAACCTGCAGACTTATAAATGATGACTCTCGTGCACAAATATATTGAGGGAAGGCAACGAGGAGGATTTGAAAGCAAGGCAGAATTGCAGGAAACAGATTTCAGGAGGGAGATGAGAATCGCCTTTAACGCACAGGAAAAGAGGTAAAATCTCGACTATGATGCCCTTGGCCAAAAAGGGCGTATGCGTTTTTTCCTGAATATATTCAGGAAAAAACGCATACGCCCTTTTTGGCCAACCAAGCAACCTGGAAAGGCAAATCAGCGCTACAAAGAAGTCTCGCTTCCCATCGGTCAAAAGGGCCATGCTGAATAAAGTGTCAAAACCAGAAATGCAAGACAGGCCATGGAGAAACGGGAGCCTGGCTACGCTGATGGGCGGGATGTAAATTGCCAACAGCCACACTGGAGAAGTGCACGGTGTGTCCTGAAACATCTAAAAAACTCAGCTTAGGGAGCATAGGGCACTTCCACTCATGGGCGTATAAATTGGGAAAACTAAAAATCAGCAAGACACAGGCACCCCAAAATTTAGGGCTGCTCTGTTGACAAGAACCTCCACTTCGTTACACCTTAAATATCCCAGGAAAGAGAAAAATGGATAAAGAAGTTGTGGTCCTTATGTACAATGGAATATCACTCAGCCATGAAATCAACGTCATAAGGCTAGTAGCAGCAAGATGAGTGGATTTCGGTAGGACGATTCTAAGTGAAATAAGTCACACAGAAAAAGATACTTATCATAAGATATCACTTATAGAGGGAATATAAAAACCGCTACCCTTGAACTGAATTACAAATCAGAGCAGGGTCACAGGTTTAGAAAACACACTATGGCTGCTTAACGGGAAAGGTGAGGTGGGGTGATGCATAAAACAAGGGTTTCAAATTAGCTCAGATACCGTTCCATAAACGCAATATGTAATAGACAAGACCTACTCCTTGCTCAGTGAATTGGACTCAACACCCCCTATTCACCGCCCAAGAATATATCTGACTAGTAAGAATCTTAAAACCTATGTATTGATATCTCTCTGTAAGTGAGTCAAGTGGCTGTAAAGCAGCATAAACACAGCCGTGAAAAGCAGCTAGACCGCATTATAAAAATCAATTACTTCTAAAAACCCGTGAAACAAAGACAGTGAAAGAGAGAGAAATTCTTACAAAATTCGTTCAGGGGCTGTGATGCCACCTGGATTGACCATATCTAGACACACAGCTGATTGAGACATAAGGGTGGACACTCTTGGGGCTGAGAGGTTTGGTGAGGTTGGGTGAGCAAACGCAGACCCTTTAAAGTAATACTGCGTGGTACCCATCCCATGGGTCCCAAGTCTCCAGGTTCAAGGGCATCTTCCTACATCGAAAACATGCATGAGAAACCAGAAGATGGTACACCGTGTGATCGGGAAAGGTTTCTAAAACGCACCTCATTTCTCATCTCCTTGTGCTCGGGTTCGCCATTCCAGCCGCTTTACTAGCAATCTCCCTCCTTGGAGAATCAGCACCTTTAACCTCCTGTTCCGTACAGGTTGCAATTTGTCCTGAGGATGAACGGGAAGAGGGGGAACCAATGAGAGACTAGCTCTAGGTGTTGGGACATGCACAGGTCACTCTATTTTCCCAGCAGGAAGAAGAAATAACCACAGGCTCAGCCTGCCGCCCGGGACCAGAATAGGGCCTGAAGCAATCGTGCGCTTTTGCGGCCAGCTCCCAAGAAAGCGAGTTGAAAAATGGAGCTCAGGGGCACTGCAATTCACAAACCTGCGGACTTATAAATGATGACTCTCGTCCACAAATATATTGAGGGAAGGCAACGAAGAGGATTTGAAAGCAAGGCAAAATTGCAGGAAACAGATTTCAGGAGGGAGATTCGAATCGCCTTTAAAGCACAGGAAAAGCGGCAAAACCTCGACAATGATGCCCTTGGCCAAAAAGGGCGTATGCGTTTTTTCCTGAATATATTCAGGAAAAAACGCATACGCCCTTTTTGGCCAACCAAGCAACCTGGAAAGGCAAATCAGCGCTACAAAGAAGTCTCGCTTCCCATCGGTCAAAAGGGCCATGCTGAATAGTGTCAAAACCAGAAATGCAAGACAGGCCATGGAGAAACGGGAGCCTGGCTATGCTGATGGGCGGGATGTAAATTGCCAACAGCCACTCTGGAGAAGTGCACGGTGTGTCCTGAAACATCTAAAAAACTCAGCTTAGGGAGCATAGGGCACTTCCACTCATGGGCGTATAAATTGGGAAAACTAAAAATCAGTAAGACACAGGCACCCCAAAGTTTAGGGCTGCTCTCTTGACAAGAACCTCCACTTCGTTTCACATTAAATATCCCAGGAAAGAGAAAAATGGATAAAGAAGTTGTGGTCCTTATGTACAATGGAATATCACTCAGCCATGAAATCAACGTCATAAGGCTAGTAGCAGCAAGATGAGTGGATTTAGGTAGGACTATTCTAAGTGAAATAAGTCACACAGAAAAAGATACTTATCATAAGATATCACTTATAGAGGGAATATAAAAACCGCTACCCTTGAACTGAATTACAAATCAGAGCAGGGTCACACGTTTAGAAAACACACTATGGCTGCTTAACGGGAAAGGTGAGGTGGGGTGATGCATAAAACAAGGGTTTCAAATTAGCTCAGATACCGTTCCATAAACCCAATAGGTAGTAGACAACACCTACTCCTTGCTCAGTGAATTGGACTCAACACCCCCTATTCACCGCCCAAGAATATATCTGGCTAGTAAGAATCTTAAAACCTAGGCATTGATATATCTCTGTAAGTGAGTCAAGTGGCTGTAAAGCGGCCTAAACACAGCAGTGAAAAGCAGGTAAACCCCATTATAAAAATCAATTACTTTTAAAAACCCGTGAAACAAAGACAGTGAAAGAGACAGAAATTCTTACAAAATTCGTTCAGGGGCTGTGATGCCACCTGGATTGACCATATCTAGACCCACAGCTGACTGAGACATAAGGGTGGACACTCTTGGGGCTGAGAGGTTTGGTGAGGTTGGGTGAGCAAACGCAGACCCTTTAAAGTAATACTGCGTGGTACCCATCCCATGGGTCCCAAGTCTCCAGGTTCAAGGGCATCTTCCTACATCGAAAACATGCATGAGAAACCCAGAAGATGGTACACCGTGTGATCGGGAAAGGTTTCTAAAACGCACCTCATTTCTCATCTCCCTGTGCTCGGGTTCGCCATTCCAGCCGCTTTACTAGCAATCTCCCTCCTTGGAGAATCAGCACCTTTAACCTCCTGTTCCGTACACGTTGCAATTTGTCCTGAGGATGAACGGGAAGAGGGGGAACGAATGAGAGACTAGCTCTAGGTGTTGCGACATGCACAGGTCACTCTATTTTCCCAGCAGGAAGAAGAATTAACCACAGGCTCAGCCTGCCGCCCGAGACCAGAATAGGGCCTGAAGCAATCCTGCGCTTTTGCGGCCAGCTCCCAAGAAAGCGAGTTGAAAAATGGAGCTCAGGGGCACTGCAATTCACAAACCTGCAGACTTATAAATGATGACTCTCGTCCACAAATATATTGAGGGAAGGCAACGAAGAGGATTTAAAAGCAAGGCAGAATTGCAGGAAACAGATTTCAGGAGGGAGATGAGAATCGCCTTTAACGCACAGGAAAAGCGGCAAAACCTCGACAATGATGCCCTTGGCCAAAAAGGGCGTATGCGTTTTTTCCTGAATATATTCAGGAAAAAACGCATACGCCCTTTTTGGCCAACCAAGCAACCTGGAAAGGCAAATCAGCGCTACAAAGAAGTCTCGCTTCCCATCGGTCAAAAGGGCCATGCTGAATAAAGTGTCAAAACCAGAAATGCAAGACAGGCCATGGAGAAACGGGAGCCTGGCTACGCTGATGGGCGGGATGTAAATTGCCAACAGCCACACTGGAGAAGTGCACGGTGTGTCCTGAAACATCTAAAAAACTCAGCTTAGGGAGCATAGGGCACTTCCACTCATGGGCGTATAAATTGGGAAAACTAAAAATCAGCAAGACACAGGCACCCCAAAATTTAGGGCTGCTCTGTTGACAAGAACCTCCACTTCGTTACACCTTAAATATCCCAGGAAAGAGAAAAATGGATAAAGAAGTTGTGGTCCTTATGTACAATGGAATATCACTCAGCCATGAAATCAACGTCATAAGGCTAGTAGCAGCAAGATGAGTGGATTTCGGTAGGACGATTCTAAGTGAAATAAGTCACACAGAAAAAGATACTTATCATAAGATATCACTTATAGAGGGAATATAAAAACCGCTACCCTTGAACTGAATTACAAATCAGAGCAGGGTCACAGGTTTAGAAAACACACTATGGCTGCTTAACGGGAAAGGTGAGGTGGGGTGATGCATAAAACAAGGGTTTCAAATTAGCTCAGTTACCGTTCCATAAACGCAATATGTAATAGACAAGACCTACTCCTTGCTCAGTGAATTGGACTCAACACCCCCTATTCACCGCCCAAGAATATATCTGACTAGTAGGAATCTTAAAACCTATGTATTGATATCTCTCTGTAAGTGAGTCAAGTGGCTGTAAAGCGGCATAAACACAGCAGTGAAAAGCAGCTAGACCGCATTATAAAAATCAATTACTTCTAAAAACCCGTGAAACAAAGACAGTGAAAGAGAGAGAAATTCTTACAAAATTCGTTCAGGGGCTGTGATGCCACCTGGATTGACCATATCTAGACCCACAGCTGATTGAGACATAAGGGTGGACACTCTTGGGGCTGAGAGGTTTGGTGAGGTTGGGTGAGCAAACGCAGACCCTTTAAAGTAATACTGCGTGGTACCCATCCCATGGGTCCCAAGTCTCCAGGTTCAAGGGCATCTTCCTACATCGAAAACATGCATGAGAAACCAGAAGATGGTACACCGTGTGATCGGGAAAGGTTTCTAAAACGCACCTCATTTCTCATCTCCTTGTGCTCGGGTTCGCCATTCCAGCCGCTTTACTAGCAATCTCCCTCCTTGGAGAATCAGCACCTTTAACCTCCTGTTCCGTACAGGTTGCAATTTGTCCTGAGGATGAACGGGAAGAGGGGGAACCAATGAGAGACTAGCTCTAGGTGTTGGGACATGCACAGGTCACTCTATTTTCCCAGCAGGAAGAAGAAATAACCACAGGCTCAGCCTGCCGCCCGGGACCAGAATAGGGCCTGAAGCAATCGTGCGCTTTTGCGGCCAGCTCCCAAGAAAGCGAGTTGAAAAATGGAGCTCAGGGGCACTGCAATTCACAAACCTGCGGACTTATAAATGATGACTCTCGTCCACAAATATATTGAGGGAAGGCAACGAAGAGGATTTGAAAGCAAGGCAAAATTGCAGGAAACAGATTTCAGGAGGGAGATTCGAATCGCCTTTAAAGCACAGGAAAAGCGGCAAAACCTCGACAATGATGCCCTTGGCCAAAAAGGGCGTATGCGTTTTTTCCTGAATATATTCAGGAAAAAACGCATACGCCCTTTTTGGCCAACCAAGCAACCTGGAAAGGCAAATCAGCGCTACAAAGAAGTCTCGCTTCCCATCGGTCAAAAGGGCCATGCTGAATAGTGTCAAAACCAGAAATGCAAGACAGGCCATGGAGAAACGGGAGCCTGGCTATGCTGATGGGCGGGATGTAAATTGCCAACAGCCACTCTGGAGAAGTGCACGGTGTGTCCTGAAACATCTAAAAAACTCAGCTTAGGGAGCATAGGGCACTTCCACTCATGGGCGTATAAATTGGGAAAACTAAAAATCAGCAAGACACAGGCACCCCAAAGTTTAGGGCTGCTCTCTTGACAAGAACCTCCACTTCGTTTCACATTAAATATCCCAGGAAAGAGAAAAATGGATAAAGAAGTTGTGGTCCTTATGTACAATGGAATATCACTCAGCCATGAAATCAACGTCATAAGGCTAGTAGCAGCAAGATGAGTGGATTTAGGTAGGACTATTCTAAGTGAAATAAGTCACACAGAAAAAGATACTTATCATAAGATATCACTTATAGAGGGAATATAAAAACCGCTACCCTTGAACTGAATTACAAATCAGAGCAGGGTCACACGTTTAGAAAACACACTATGGCTGCTTAACGGGAAAGGTGAGGTGGGGTGATGCATAAAACAAGGGTTTCAAATTAGCTCAGATACCGTTCCATAAACCCAATAGGTAGTAGACAACACCTACTCCTTGCTCAGTGAATTGGACTCAACACCCCCTATTCACCGCCCAAGAATATATCTGGCTAGTAAGAATCTTAAAACCTAGGCATTGATATATCTCTGTAAGTGAGTCAAGTGGCTGTAAAGCGGCCTAAACACAGCAGTGAAAAGCAGGTAAACCCCATTATAAAAATCAATTACTTTTAAAAACCCGTGAAACAAAGACAGTGAAAGAGACAGAAATTCTTACAAAATTCGTTCAGGGGCTGTGATGCCACCTGGATTGACCATATCTAGACCCACAGCTGACTGAGACATAAGGGTGGACACTCTTGGGGCTGAGAGGTTTGGTGAGGTTGGGTGAGCAAACGCAGACCCTTTAAAGTAATACTGCGTGGTACCCATCCCATGGGTCCCAAATCTCCAGGTTCAAGGGCATCTTCCTACATCGAAAACATGCATGAGAAACCCAGAAGATGGTACACCGTGTGATCGGGAAAGGTTTCTAAAACGCACCTCATTTCTCATCTCCCTGTGCTCGGGTTCGCCATTCCAGCCGCTTTACTAGCAATCTCCCTCCTTGGAGAATCAGCACCTTTAACCTCCTGTTCCGTACACGTTGCAATTTGTCCTGAGGATGAACGGGAAGAGGGGGAACGAATGAGAGACTAGCTCTAGGTGTTGGGACATGCACAGGTCACTCTATTTTCCCAGCAGGAAGAAGAATTAACCACAGGCTCAGCCTGCCGCCCGAGACCAGAATAGGGCCTGAAGCAATCCTGCGCTTTTGCGGCCAGCTCCCAAGAAAGCGAGTTGAAAAATGGAGCTCAGGGGCACTGCAATTCACAAACCTGCAGACTTATAAATGATGACTCTCGTCCACAAATATATTGAGGGAAGGCAACGAAGAGGATTTAAAAGCAAGGCAGAATTGCAGGAAACAGATTTCAGGAGGGAGATGAGAATCGCCTTTAACGCACAGGAAAAGCGGCAAAACCTCGACAATGATGCCCTTGGCCAAAAAGGGCGTATGCGTTTTTTCCTGAATATATTCAGGAAAAAACGCATACGCCCTTTTTGGCCAACCAAGCAACCTGGAAAGGCAAATCAGCGCTACAAAGAAGTCTCGCTTCCCATCGGTCAAAAGGGCCATGCTGAATAAAGTGTCAAAACCAGAAATGCAGGACAGGCCATGGAGAAACGGGAGCCTGGCTACGCTGATGGGCGGGATGTAAATTGCCAACAGCCACACTGGAGAAGTGCACGGTGTGTCCTGAAACATCTAAAAAACTCAGCTTAGGGAGCATAGGGCACTTCCACTCATGGGCGTATAAATTGGGAAAACTAAAAATCAGCAAGACACAGGCACCGCAAAATTTAGGGCTGCTCTGTTGACAAGAACCTCCACTTCGTTACACCTTAAATATCCCAGGAAAGAGAAAAATGGATAAAGAAGTTGTGGTCCTTATGTACAATGGAATATCACTCAGCCATGAAATCAACGTCATAAGGCTAGTAGCAGCAAGATGAGTGGATTTCGGTAGGACGATTCTAAGTGAAATAAGTCACACAGAAAAAGATACTTATCATAAGATATCACTTATAGAGGGAATATAAAAACCGCTACCCTTGAACTGAATTACAAATCAGAGCAGGGTCACAGGTTTAGAAAACACACTATGGCTGCTTAACGGGAAAGGTGAGGTGGGGTGATGCATAAAACAAGGGTTTCAAATTAGCTCAGATACCGTTCCATAAACGCAATATGTAATAGACAAGACCTACTCCTTGCTCAGTGAATTGGACTCAACACCCCCTATTCACCGCCCAAGAATATATCTGACTAGTAAGAATCTTAAAACCTATGTATTGATATCTCTCTGTAAGTGAGTCAAGTGGCTGTAAAGCAGCATAAACACAGCAGTGAAAAGCAGCTAGACCGCATTATAAAAATCAATTACTTCTAAAAACCCGTGAAACAAAGACAGTGAAAGAGAGAGAAATTCTTACAAAATTCGTTCAGGGGCTGTGATGCCACCTGGATTGACCATATCTAGACCCACAGCTGATTGAGACATAAGGGTGGACACTCTTGGGGCTGAGAGGTTTGGTGAGGTTGGGTGAGCAAACGCAGACCCTTTAAAGTAATACTGCGTGGTACCCATCCCATGGGTCCCAAGTCTCCAGGTTCAAGGGCATCTTCCTACATCGAAAACATGCATGAGAAACCAGAAGATGGTACACCGTGTGATCGGGAAAGGTTTCTAAAACGCACCTCATTTCTCATCTCCTTGTGCTCGGGTTCGCCATTCCAGCCGCTTTACTAGCAATCTCCCTCCTTGGAGAATCAGCACCTTTAACCTCCTGTTCCGTACAGGTTGCAATTTGTCCTGAGGATGAACGGGAAGAGGGGGAACGAATGAGAGACTAGCTCTAGGTGTTGGGACATGCACAGGTCACTCTATTTTCCCAGCAGGAAGAAGAATTAACCACAGGCTCAGCCTGCCGCCCGAGACCAGAATAGGGCCTGAAGCAATCCTGCGCTTTTGCGGCCAGCTCACAAGAAAGCGAGTTGAAAAATGGAGCTCAGGGGCACTGCAATTCACAAACCTGCAGACTTATAAATGATGACTCTCGTCCACAAATATATTGAGGGAAGGCAACGAAGAGGATTTAAAAGCAAGGCAGAATTGCAGGAAACAGATTTCAGGAGGGAGATGAGAATCGCCTTTAACGCACAGGAAAAGCGGCAAAACCTCGACAATGATGCCCTTGGCCAAAAAGGGCGTATGCGTTTTTTCCTGAATATATTCAGGAAAAAACGCATACGCCCTTTTTGGCCAACCAAGCAACCTGGAAAGGCAAATCAGCGCTACAAAGAAGTCTCGCTTCCCATCGGTCAAAAGGGCCATGCTGAATAGTGTCAAAACCAGAAATGCAAGACAGGCCATGGAGAAACGGGAGCCTGGCTATGCTGATGGGCGGGATGTAAATTGCCAACAGCCACTCTGGAGAAGTGCACGGTGTGTCCTGAAACATCTAAAAAACTCAGCTTAGGGAGCATAGGGCACTTCCACTCATGGGTGTATAAATTGGGAAAACTAAAAATCAGCAAGACACAGGCACCCCAAAGTTTAGGGCTGCTCTGTTGACAAGAACCTCCACTCCGTTACACCTTAAATATCCCAGGAAAGAGAAAAATTGATAAAGAAGTTGTGGTCCTTATGTACAATGGAATATCACTCAGCCATGAAATCAACGTCATAAGGCTAGTAGCAGCAAGATGAGTGGATTTAGGTAGGACGATTCTAAGTGAAATAAGTCGCACAGAAAAAGATACTTATCATAAGATATCACTTATAGAGGGAATATAAAAACCGCTACCCTTGAACTGAATTACAAATCAGAGCAGGGTCACACGTTTAGAAAACACACTATGGCTGCTTAACGGGAAAGGTGAGGTGGGGTGATGCATAAAACAAGGGTTTCAAATTAGCTCAGATACCGTTCCATAAACGCAATATGTAATAGACAAGACCTACTCCTTGCTGAGTGAATTGGACTCAACAGCCCCTATTCACCGCCCAAGAATATATCTGACTAGTAAGAATCTTAAAACCTATGTATTGATATCTCTCTGTAAGTGAGTCAAGTGGGTGTAAAGCGGCAAAGACACAGCAGTGAAAAGCAGCTAGACCGCATTATAAAAATCAATTACTTTTAAAAACCCGTGAAACAAAGACAGTGAAAGAGAGAGAAATTCTTACAAAATTCGTTCAGGGGCTGTGATGCCACCTGGATTGACCATATCTAGACCCACAGCTGATTGAGACATAAGGGTGGACACTCTTGGGGCTGAGAGGTTTGGTGAGGTTGGGTGAGCAAACGCAGACCCTTTAAAGTAATACTGCGTGGTACCCATCCCATGGGTCCCAAATCTCCAGGTTCAAGGGCATCTTCCTACATCGAAAACTTGCATGAGAAACCCAGAAGATGGTACACCGTGTGATCGGGAAAGGTTTCTAAAACGCACCTCATTTCTCATCTCCTTGTGCTCGGGTTCGCCATTCCAGCCGCTTTACTAGCAATCTCCCTCCTTGGAGAATCAGCACCTTTAACATCCTGTTCCGTACAGGTTGCAATTTGTCCTGAGGATGAACGGGAAGAGGGGGAACCAATGAGAGACTAGCTCTAGGTGTTGGGACAGGCACAGGTCACTCTATTTTCCCATCAGGAAGAAGAATTAACCACAGGCTCAGCCTGCCGCCCGGGACCAGAATAGGGCCTGAAGCAATCCTGCGCTTTTGCGGCCAGCTCCCAAGAAAGCGAGTTGAAAAATGGAGCTCAGGGGCACTGCAATTCACAAACCTGCAGACTTATAAATGATGACTCTCGTCCAAAAATATATTGAGGGAAGGCAACGAAGAGGATTTGAAAGCAAGGCAGAATTGCAGGAAACAGATTTCAGGAGGGAGATGAGAATCGCATTTAACGCACAGGAAGAGCGGCAAAACCTCGACAATGATGCCCTTGGCCAAAAAGGGCGTATGTGTTTTTTCCTGAATATATTCAGGAAAAAACGCATACGCCCTTTTTGGCCAACCAAGCAACCTGGAAAGGCAAATCAGCGCTACAAAGAAGTCTCGCTTCCCATCGGTCAAAAGGGCCATGCTGAATAGTGTCAAAACCAGGAATGCAAGACAGGCCATGGAGAAACGGGAGCCTGGCTATGCTGATGGGCGGGATGTAAATTGCCAACAGCCACTCTGGAGAAGTGCACGGTGTGTCCTGAAACATCTAAAAAACTCAGCTTAGGGAGCATAGGGCACTTCCACTCATGGGCGTATAAATTAGGAAAACTAAAAATCAGCAAGACACAGGCACCGCAAAATTTAGGGCTGCTCTGTTGACAAGAACCTCCACTTCGTTACACCTTAAATATCCCAGGAAAGAGAAAAATGGATAAAGAAGTTGTGGTCCTTATGTACAATGGAATATCACTCAGCCATGAAATCAACGTCATAAGGCTAGTAGCAGCAAGATGAGTGGATTTAGGTAGGACGATTCTAAGTGAAATAAGTCACACAGAAAAAGATACTTATCATAAGATATCACTTATAGAGGGAATATAAAAACCGCTACCCTTGAACTGAATTACAAATCAGAGCAGGGTCACACGTTTAGAAAACACACTATGGCTGCTTAACGGGAAAGGTGAGGTGGGGTGATGCATAAAACAAGGGTTTCAAATTAGCTCAGATACCGTTCCATAAACGCAATATGTAATAGACAAAACCTACTCCTTGCTCAGTGAATTGGACTCAACACCCCCTATTCACCGCCCAAGAATATATCTGACTAGTAAGAATCTTAAAACCTATGTATTGATATCTCTCTCTAAGTGAGTCAAGTGGGTGTAAAGCGGCAAAAACACAGCAGTGAAAAGCAGCTAGACCGCATTATAAAAATCAATTACTTTTAAAAACCCGTGAAACAAAGACAGTGAAAGAGAGAGAAATTCTTACAAAATTCGTTCAGGGGCTGTGATGCCACCTGGATTGACCATATCTAGACCCACAGCTGATTGAGACATAAGGGTGGACACTCTTGGGGCTGAGAGGTTTGGTTAGGTTGGGTGAGCAAACGCAGAAACTTTAAAGTAATACTGCGTGGTACCCATCCCATGGGTCCCAAATCTCCAGGTTCAAGGGCATCTTCCTACATCGAAAACATGCATGAGAAACCCAGAAGATGGTACACCGTGTGATCGGGAAAGGTTTCTAAAACGCACCTCATTTCTCATCTCCTTGTGCTCGGGTTCGCCATTCCAGCCGCTTTACTAGCAATCTCCCTCCTTGGAGAATCAGCACCTTTAACATCCTGTTCCGTACAGGTTGCAATTTGTCCTGAGGATGAACGGGAAGAGGGGGAACCAATGAAAGACTAGCTCTAGGTGTTGGGACAGGCACAGGTCACTCTATTTTCCCATCAGGAAGAAGAATTAACCACAGGCTCAGCCTGCCGCCCGGGACCAGAATAGGGCCTGAAGCAATCCTGCGCTTTTGCGGCCAGCTCCCAAGAAAGCGAGTTGAAAAATGGAGCTCAGGGGCACTGCAATTCACAAACCTGCAGACTTATAAATGATGACACTCGTCCACAAATATATTGAGGGAAGGCAACGAAGAGGATTTGAAAGCAAGGCAGAATTGCAGGAAACAGATTTCAGGAGGGAGATGAGAATTGCATTTAACGCACAGAAAAAGCGGCAAAACCTCGACAATGATGCCCTTGGCCAAAAAGGGCGTATGCGTTTTTTCCTGAATATATTCAGGAAAAAACGCATACGCCCTTTTTGGCCAACCAAGCAACCTGGAAAGGCAAATCAGCGCTACAAAGAAGTCTCGCTTCCCATCGGTCAAAAGGGCCATGCTGAATAGTGTCAAAACCAGGAATGCAAGACAGGCCATGGAGAAACGGGAGCCTGGCTATGCTGATGGGCGGGATGTAAATTGCCAACAGCCACTCTGGAGAAGTGCACGGTGTGTCCTGAAACATCTAAAAAACTCAGCTTAGGGAGCATAGGGCACTTCCACTCATGGGCGTATAAATTGGGAAAACTAAAAATCAGCAAGACACAGGCACCCCAAAGTTTAGGGCTGCTCTGTTGACAAGAACCTCCACTTCGTTACACCTTAAATATCCCAGGAAAGAGAAAAATGGATAAAGAAGTTGTGGTCCTTATGTACAATGGAATATCACTCAGCCATGAAATCAACGTCATAAGGCTAGTAGCAGCAAGATGAGTGGATTTAGGTAGGACGATTCTAAGTGAAATAAGTCACACAGAAAAAGATACTTATCATAAGATATCACTTATAGAGGGAATATAAAAACCGCTACCCTTGAACTGAATTACAAATCAGAGCAGGGTCACACGTTTAGAAAACACACTATGGCTGCTTAACGGGAAAGGTGAGGTGGGGTGATGCATAAAACAAGGGTTTCAAATTAGCTCAGATACCGTTCCATAAACGCAATATGTAATAGACAAAACCTACTCCTTGCTCAGTGAATTGGACTCAACACCCCCTATTCACCGCCCAAGAATATATCTGACTAGTAAGAATCTTAAAACCTATGTATTGATATCTCTCTCTAAGTGAGTCAAGTGGTTGTAAAGCGGCAAAAAAACAGCAGTGAAAAGCAGCTAGACCGCATTATAAAAATCAATTACTTTTAAAAACCCGTGAAACAAAGACAGTGAAAGAGAGAGAAATTCTTACAAAATTCGTTCAGGGGCTGTGATGCCACCTGGATTGACCATATCTAGACCCACAGCTGATTGAGACATAAGGGTGGACACTCTTGGGGCTGAGAGGTTTGGTGAGGTTGGGTGAGCAAACGCAGAAACTTTAAAGTAATACTGCGTGGTACCCATCCCATGGGTCCCAAATCTCCAGGTTCAAGGGCATCTTCCTACATCGAAAACATGCATGAGAAACCCAGAAGATGGTACACCGTGTGATCGGGAAAGGTTTCTAAAACGCACCTCATTTCTCATCTCCTTGTGCTCGGGTTCGCCATTCCAGCCGCTTTACTAGCAATCTCCCTCCTTGGAGAATCAGCACCTTTAACATCCTGTTCCGTACAGGTTGCAATTTGTCCTGAGGATGAACGGGAAGAGGGGGAACCAATGAGAGACTAGCTCTAGGTGTTGGGACAGGCACAGGTCACTCTATTTTCCCATCAGGAAGAAGAATTAACCACAGGCTCAGCCTGCCGCCCGGGACCAGAATAGGGCCTGAAGCAATCCTGCGCTTTTGCGGCCAGCTCCCAAGAAAGCGAGTTGAAAAATGGAGCTCAGGGGCACTGCAATTCACAAACCTGCAGACTTATAAATGATGACACTCGTCCACAAATATATTGAGGGAAGGCAACGAAGAGGATTTGAAAGCAAGGCAGAATTGCAGGAAACAGATTTCAGGAGGGAGATTCGAATCGCCTTTAAAGCACAGGAAAAGCGGCAAAACCTCGACAATGATGCCCTTGGCCAAAAAGGGCGTATGCGTTTTTTCCTGAATATATTCAGGAAAAAACGCATACGCCCTTTTTGGCCAACCAAGCAACCTGGAAAGGCAAATCAGCGCTACAAAGAAGTCTCGCTTCCCATCGGTCAAAAGGGCCATGCTGAATAAAGTGACAAAACCAGAAATGCAAGACAGGCCATGGAGAAACGGGAGCCTAGCTACGCTGATGGGCGGGATGTAAATTGCCAACAGCCACTCTGGAGAATTGCACGGTGTGTCCTGAAACATCTAAAAAACTCAGCTTAGGGAGCCTAGGGCACTTCCACTCATGGGCGTATAAATTGGGATAACTAAAAATCAGCAAGACACAGGCACCCCAAAGTTTAGGGCTGCTCTGTTGACAAGAACCTCCACTTCGTTACACCTTAAATATCCCAGGAAAGAGAAAAATGGATAAAGAAGTTGTGGTCCTTATGTACAATGGAATATCACTCAGCCATGAAATCAACGTCATAAGGCTAGTAGCAGCAAGATGAGTGGATTTAGGTAGGACGATTCTAAGTGAAATAAGTCACACAGAAAAAGATACTTATCATAAGATATCACTTATAGAGGGAATATAAAAACCGCTACCCTTGAACTGAATTACAAATCAGAGCAGGGTCACACGTTTAGAAAACACACTATGGCTGCTTAACGGGAAAGGTGAGGTGGGGTGATGCATAAAACAAGGGTTTCAAATTAGCTCAGATACCGTTCCATAAACGCAATATGTAATAGACAAAACCTACTCCTTGCTCAGTGAATTGGACTCAACACCCCCTATTCACCGCCCAAGAATATATCTGACTAGTAAGAATCTTAAAACCTATGTATTGATATCTCTCTCTAAGTGAGTCAAGTGGTTGTAAAGCGGCAAAAACACAGCAGTGAAAAGCAGCTAGACCGCATTATAAAAATCAATTACTTTTAAAAACCCGTGAAACAAAGACAGTGAAAGAGAGAGAAATTCTTACAAAATTCGTTCAGGGGCTGTGATGCCACCTGGATTGACCATATCTAGACCCACAGCTGATTGAGACATAAGGGTGGACACTCTTGGGGCTGAGAGGTTTGGTGAGGTTGGGTGAGCAAACGCAGAAACTTTAAAGTAATACTGCGTGGTACCCATCCCATGGGTCCCAAATCTCCAGGTTCAAGGGCATCTTCCTACATCGAAAACATGCATGAGAAACCCAGAAGATGGTACACCGTGTGATCGGGAAAGGTTTCTAAAACGCACCTCATTTCTCATCTCCTTGTGCTCGGGTTCGCCATTCCAGCCGCTTTACTAGCAATCTCCCTCCTTGGAGAATCAGCACCTTTAACATCCTGTTCCGTACAGGTTGCAATTTGTCCTGAGGATGAACGGGAAGAGGGGGAACCAATGAGAGACTAGCTCTAGGTGTTGGGACAGGCACAGGTCACTCTATTTTCCCATCAGGAAGAAGAATTAACCACAGGCTCAGCCTGCCGCCCGGGACCAGAATAGGGCCTGAAGCAATCCTGCGCTTTTGCGGCCAGCTCCCAAGAAAGCGAGTTGAAAAATGGAGCTCAGGGGCACTGCAATTCACAAACCTGCAGACTTATAAATGATGACACTCGTCCACAAATATATTGAGGGAAGGCAACGAAGAGGATTTGAAAGCAAGGCAGAATTGCAGGAAACAGATTTCAGGAGGGAGATGAGAATCGCATTTAACGCACAGGAAAAGCGGCAAAACCTCGACAATGATGCCCTTGGCCAAAAAGGGCGTATGTGTTTTTTCCTGAATATATTCAGGAAAAAACGCATAGGCCCTTTTTGGCCAACCAAGCAACCTGGAAAGGCAAATCAGCGCTACAAAGAAGTCTCGCTTCCCATCGGTCAAAAGGGCCATGCTGAATAGTGTCAAAACCAGGAATGCAAGACAGGCCATGGAGAAACGGGAGCCTGGCTATGCTGATGGGCGGGATGTAAATTGCCAACAGCCACTCTGGAGAAGTGCACGGTGTGTCCTGAAACATCTAAAAAACTCAGCTTAGGGAGCATAGGGCACTTCCACTCATGGGCGTATAAATTGGGAAAACTAAAAATCAGCAAGACACAGGCACCCCAAAGTTTAGGGCTGCTCTGTTGACAAGAACCTCCACTTCGTTACACCTTAAATATCCCAGGAAAGAGAAAAATGGATAAAGAAGTTGTGGTCCTTATGTACAATGGAATATCACTCAGCCATGAAATCAACGTCATAAGGCTAGTAGCAGCAAGATGAGTGGATTTAGGTAGGACGATTCTAAGTGAAATAAGTCACACAGAAAAAGATACTTATCATAAGATATCACTTATAGAGGGAATATAAAAACCGCTACCCTTGAACTGAATTACAAATCAGAGCAGGGTCACACGTTTAGAAAACACACTATGGCTGCTTAACGGGAAAGGTGAGGTGGGGTGATGCATAAAACAAGGGTTTCAAATTAGCTCAGATACCGTTCCATAAACGCAATATGTAATAGACAAAACCTACTCCTTGCTCAGTGAATTGGACTCAACACCCCCTATTCACCGCCCAAGAATATATCTGACTAGTAAGAATCTTAAAACCTATGTATTGATATCTCTCTCTAAGTGAGTCAAGTGGTTGTAAAGCGGCAAAAAAACAGCAGTGAAAAGCAGCTAGACCGCATTATAAAAATCAATTACTTTTAAAAACCCGTGAAACAAAGACAGTGAAAGAGAGAGAAATTCTTACAAAATTCGTTCAGGGGCTGTGATGCCACCTGGATTGACCATATCTAGACCCACAGCTGATTGAGACATAAGGGTGGACACTCTTGGGGCTGAGAGGTTTGGTGAGGTTGGGTGAGCAAACGCAGAAACTTTAAAGTAATACTGCGTGGTACCCATCCCATGGGTCCCAAATCTCCAGGTTCAAGGGCATCTTCCTACATCGAAAACATGCATGAGAAACCCAGAAGATGGTACACCGTGTGATCGGGAAAGGTTTCTAAAACGCACCTCATTTCTCATCTCCTTGTGCTCGGGTTCGCCATTCCAGCCGCTTTACTAGCAATCTCCCTCCTTGGAGAATCAGCACCTTTAACATCCTGTTCCGTACAGGTTGCAATTTGTCCTGAGGATGAACGGGAAGAGGGGGAACCAATGAGAGACTAGCTCTAGGTGTTGGGACAGGCACAGGTCACTCTATTTTCCCATCAGGAAGAAGAATTAACCACAGGCTCAGCCTGCCGCCCGGGACCAGAATAGGGCCTGAAGCAATCCTGCGCTTTTGCGGCCAGCTCCCAAGAAAGCGAGTTGAAAAATGGAGCTCAGGGGCACTGCAATTCACAAACCTGCAGACTTATAAATGATGACACTCGTCCACAAATATATTGAGGGAAGGCAACGAAGAGGATTTGAAAGCAAGGCAGAATTGCAGGAAACAGATTTCAGGAGGGAGATTCGAATCGCCTTTAAAGCACAGGAAAAGCGGCAAAACCTCGACAATGATGCCCTTGGCCAAAAAGGGCGTATGCGTTTTTTCCTGAATATATTCAGGAAAAAACGCATACGCCCTTTTTGGCCAACCAAGCAACCTGGAAAGGCAAATCAGCGCTACAAAGAAGTCTCGCTTCCCATCGGTCAAAAGGGCCATGCTGAATAAAGTGACAAAACCAGAAATGCAAGACAGGCCATGGAGAAACGGGAGCCTAGCTACGCTGATGGGCGGGATGTAAATTGCCAACAGCCACTCTGGAGAATTGCACGGTGTGTCCTGAAACATCTAGAAAACTCAGCTTAGGGAGCCTAGGGCACTTCCACTCATGGGCGTATAAATTGGGATAACTAAAAATCAGCAAGACACAGGCACCCCAAAGTTTAGGGCTGCTCTGTTGACAAGAACCTCCACTTCGTTACACCTTAAATATCCCAGGAAAGAGAAAAATGGATAAAGAAGTTGTGGTCCTTATGTACAATGGAATATCACTCAGCCATGAAATCAACGTCATAAGGCTAGTAGCAGCAAGATGAGTGGATTTAGGTAGGACGATTCTAAGTGAAATAAGTCACACAGAAAAAGATACTTATCATAAGATATCACTTATAGAGGGAATATAAAAACCGCTACCCTTGAACTGAATTACAAATCAGAGCAGGGTCACACGTTTAGAAAACACACTATGGCTGCTTAACGGGAAAGGTGAGGTGGGGTGATGCATAAAACAAGGGTTTCAAATTAGCTCAGATACCGTTCCATAAACGCAATATGTAATAGACAAAACCTACTCCTTGCTCAGTGAATTGGACTCAACACCCCCTATTCACCGCCCAAGAATATATCTGACTAGTAAGAATCTTAAAACCTATGTATTGATATCTCTCTCTAAGTGAGTCAAGTGGGTGTAAAGCGGCAAAAACACAGCAGTGAAAAGCAGCTAGACCGCATTATAAAAATCAATTACTTTTAAAAACCCGTGAAACAAAGACAGTGAAAGAGAGAGAAATTCTTACAAAATTCGTTCAGGGGCTGTGATGCCACCTGGATTGACCATATCTAGACCCACAGCTGATTGAGACATAAGGGTGGACACTCTTGGGGCTGAGAGGTTTGGTGAGGTTGGGTGAGCAAACGCAGAAACTTTAAAGTAATACTGCGTGGTACCCATCCCATGGGTCCCAAATCTCCAGGTTCAAGGGCATCTTCCTACATCGAAAACATGCATGAGAAACCCAGAAGATGGTACACCGTGTGATCGGGAAAGGTTTCTAAAACGCACCTCATTTCTCATCTCCTTGTGCTCGGGTTCGCCATTCCAGCCGCTTTACTAGCAATCTCCCTCCTTGGAGAATCAGCACCTTTAACATCCTGTTCCGTACAGGTTGCAATTTGTCCTGAGGATGAACGGGAAGAGGGGGAACCAATGAGAGACTAGCTCTAGGTGTTGGGACAGGCACAGGTCACTCTATTTTCCCATCAGGAAGAAGAATTAACCACAGGCTCAGCCTGCCGCCCGGGACCAGAATAGGGCCTGAAGCAATCCTGCGCTTTTGCGGCCAGCTCCCAAGAAAGCGAGTTGAAAAATGGAGCTCAGGGGCACTGCAATTCACAAACCTGCAGACTTATAAATGATGACACTCGTCCACAAATATATTGAGGGAAGGCAACGAAGAGGATTTGAAAGCAAGGCAGAATTGCAGGAAACAGATTTCAGGAGGGAGATGAGAATCGCATTTAACGCACAGGAAAAGCGGCAAAACCTCGACAATGATGCCCTTGGCCAAAAAGGGCGTATGTGTTTTTTCCTGAATATATTCAGGAAAAAACGCATACGCCCTTTTTGGCCAACCAAGCAACCTGGAAAGGCAAATCAGCGCTACAAAGAAGTCTCGCTTCCCATCGGTCAAAAGGGCCATGCTGAATAGTGTCAAAACCAGGAATGCAAGACAGGCCATGGAGAAACGGGAGCCTGGCTATGCTGATGGGCGGGATGTAAATTGCCAACAGCCACTCTGGAGAAGTGCACGGTGTGTCCTGAAACATCTAAAAAACTCAGCTTAGGGAGCATAGGGCACTTCCACTCATGGGCGTATAAATTGGGAAAACTAAAAATCAGCAAGACACAGGCACCCCAAAGTTTAGGGCTGCTCTGTTGACAAGAACCTCCACTTCGTTACACCTTAAATATCCCAGGAAAGAGAAAAATGGATAAAGAAGTTGTGGTCCTTATGTACAATGGAATATCACTCAGCCATGAAATCAACGTCATAAGGCTAGTAGCAGCAAGATGAGTGGATTTAGGTAGGACGATTCTAAGTGAAATAAGTCACACAGAAAAAGATACTTATCATAAGATATCACTTATAGAGGGAATATAAAAACCGCTACCCTTGAACTGAATTACAAATCAGAGCAGGGTCACACGTTTAGAAAACACACTATGGCTGCTTAACGGGAAAGGTGAGGTGGGGTGATGCATAAAACAAGGGTTTCAAATTAGCTCAGATACCGTTCCATAAACGCAATATGTAATAGACAAAACCTACTCCTTGCTCAGTGAATTGGACTCAACACCCCCTATTCACCGCCCAAGAATATATCTGACTAGTAAGAATCTTAAAACCTATGTATTGATATCTCTCTGTAAGTGAGTCAAGTGGGTGTAAAGCGGCAAAAACACAGCAGTGAAAAGCAGCTAGACCGCATTATAAAAATCAATTACTTTTAAAAACCCGTGAAACAAAGACAGTGAAAGAGAGAGAAATTCTTACAAAATTCGTTCAGGGGCTGTGATGCCACCTGGATTGACCATATCTAGACCCACAGCTGATTGAGACATAAGGGTGGACACTCTTGGGGCTGAGAGGTTTGGTGAGGTTGGGTGAGCAAACGCAGAAACTTTAAAGTAATACTGCGTGGTACCCATCCCATGGGTCCCAAATCTCCAGGTTCAAGGGCATCTTCCTACATCGAAAACATGCATGAGAAACCCAGAAGATGGTACACCGTGTGATCGGGAAAGGTTTCTAAAACGCACCTCATTTCTCATCTCCTTGTGCTCGGGTTCGCCATTCCAGCCGCTTTACTAGCAATCTCCCTCCTTGGAGAATCAGCACCTTTAACATCCTGTTCCGTACAGGTTGCAATTTGTCCTGAGGATGAACGGGAAGAGGGGGAACCAATGAGAGACTAGCTCTAGGTGTTGGGACAGGCACAGGTCACTCTATTTTCCCATCAGGAAGAAGAATTAACCACAGGCTCAGCCTGCCGCCCGGGAACAGAATAGGGCCTGAAGCAATCCTGCGCTTTTGCGGCCAGCTCCCAAGAAAGCGAGTTGAAAAATGGAGCTCAGGGGCACTGCAATTCACAAACCTGCAGACTTATAAATGATGACACTCGTCCACAAATATATTGAGGGAAGGCAACGAAGAGGATTTGAAAGCAAGGCAGAATTGCAGGAAACAGATTTCAGGAGGGAGATGAGAATCGCATTTAACGCACAGGAAAAGCGGCAAAACCTCGACAATGATGCCCTTGGCCAAAAAGGGCGTATGTGTTTTTTCCTGAATATATTCAGGAAAAAACGCATACGCCCTTTTTGGCCAACCAAGCAACCTGGAAAGGCAAATCAGCGCTACAAAGAAGTCTCGCTTCCCATCGGTCAAAAGGGCCATGCTGAATAGTGTCAAAACCAGGAATGCAAGACAGGCCATGGAGAAACGGGAGCCTGGCTATGCTGATGGGCGGGATGTAAATTGCCAACAGCCACTCTGGAGAAGTGCACGGTGTGTCCTGAAACATCTAAAAAACTCAGCTTAGGGAGCATAGGGCACTTCCACTCATGGGCGTATAAATTGGGAAAACTAAAAATCAGCAAGACACAGGCACCCCAAAGTTTAGGGCTGCTCTGTTGACAAGAACCTCCACTTCGTTACACCTTAAATATCCCAGGAAAGAGAAAAATGGATAAAGAAGTTGTGGTCCTTATGTACAATGGAATATCACTCAGCCATGAAATCAACGTCATAAGGCTAGTAGCAGCAAGATGAGTGGATTTAGGTAGGACGATTCTAAGTGAAATAAGTCACACAGAAAAAGATACTTATCATAAGATATCACTTATAGAGGGAATATAAAAACCGCTACCCTTGAACTGAATTACAAATCAGAGCAGGGTCACACGTTTAGAAAACACACTATGGCTGCTTAACGGGAAAGGTGAGGTGGGGTGATGCATAAAACAGGGGTTTCAAATTAGCTCAGATACCGTTCCATAAACGCAATATGTAATAGACAAAACCTACTCCTTGCTCAGTGAATTGGACTCAACACCCCCTATTCACCGCCCAAGAATATATCTGACTAGTAAGAATCTTAAAACCTATGTATTGATATCTCTCTCTAAGTGAGTCAAGTGGGTGTAAAGCGGCAAAAACACAGCAGTGAAAAGCAGCTAGACCGCATTATAAAAATCAATTACTTTTAAAAACCCGTGAAACAAAGACAGTGAAAGAGAGAGAAATTCTTACAAAATTCGTTCAGGGGCTGTGATGCCACCTGGATTGACCATATCTAGACCCACAGCTGATTGAGACATAAGGGTGGACACTCTTGGGGCTGAGAGGTTTGGTGAGGTTGGGTGAGCAAACGCAGAAACTTTAAAGTAATACTGCGTGGTACCCATCCCATGGGTCCCAAATCTCCAGGTTCAAGGGCATCTTCCTACATCGAAAACATGCATGAGAAACCCAGAAGATGGTACACCGTGTGATCGGGAAAGGTTTCTAAAACGCACCTCATTTCTCATCTCCTTGTGCTCGGGTTCGCCATTCCAGCCGCTTTACTAGCAATCTCCCTCCTTGGAGAATCAGCACCTTTAACATCCTGTTCCGTACAGGTTGCAATTTGTCCTGAGGATGAACGGGAAGAGGGGGAACCAATGAGAGACTAGCTCTAGGTGTTGGGACAGGCACAGGTCACTCTATTTTCCCATCAGGAAGAAGAATTAACCACAGGCTCAGCCTGCCGCCCGGGACCAGAATAGGGCCTGAAGCAATCCTGCGCTTTTGCGGCCAGCTCCCAAGAAAGCGAGTTGAAAAATGGAGCTCAGGGGCACTGCAATTCACAAACCTGCAGACTTATAAATGATGACACTCGTCCACAAATATATTGAGGGAAGGCAACGAAGAGGATTTGAAAGCAAGGCAGAATTGCAGGAAACAGATTTCAGGAGGGAGATGAGAATCGCATTTAACGCACAGGAAAAGCGGCAAAACCTCGACAATGATGCCCTTGGCCAAAAAGGGCGTATGTGTTTTTTCCTGAATATATTCAGGAAAAAACGCATACGCCCTTTTTGGCCAACCAAGCAACCGGGAAAGGCAAATCAGCGCTACAAAGAAGTCTCGCTTCCCATCGGTCAAAAGGGCCATGCTGAATAGTGTCAAAACCAGGAATGCAAGACAGGCCATGGAGAAACGGGAGCCTGGCTATGCTGATGGGCGGGATGTAAATTGCCAACAGCCACTCTGGAGAAGTGCACGGTGTGTCCTGAAACATCTAAAAAACTCAGCTTAGGGAGCATAGGGCACTTCCACTCATGGGCGTATAAATTGGGAAAACTAAAAATCAGCAAGACACAGGCACCCCAAAGTTTAGGGCTGCTCTGTTGACAAGAACCTCCACTTCGTTACACCTTAAATATCCCAGGAAAGAGAAAAATGGATAAAGAAGTTGTGGTCCTTATGTACAATGGAATATCACTCAGCCATGAAATCAACGTCATAAGGCTAGTAGCAGCAAGATGAGTGGATTTAGGTAGGACGATTCTAAGTGAAATAAGTCACACAGAAAAAGATACTTATCATAAGATATCACTTATAGAGGGAATATAAAAACCGCTACCCTTGAACTGAATTACAAATCAGAGCAGGGTCACACGTTTAGAAAACACACTATGGCTGCTTAACGGGAAAGGTGAGGTGGGGTGATGCATAAAACAGGGGTTTCAAATTAGCTCAGATACCGTTCCATAAACGCAATATGTAATAGACAAAACCTACTCCTTGCTCAGTGAATTGGACTCAACACCCCCTATTCACCGCCCAAGAATATATCTGACTAGTAAGAATCTTAAAACCTATGTATTGATATCTCTCTCTAAGTGAGTCAAGTGGGTGTAAAGCGGCAAAAACACAGCAGTGAAAAGCAGCTAGACCGCATTATAAAAATCAATTACTTTTAAAAACCCGTGAAACAAAGACAGTGAAAGAGAGAGAAATTCTTACAAAATTCGTTCAGGGGCTGTGATGCCACCTGGATTGACCATATCTAGACCCACAGCTGATTGAGACATAAGGGTGGACACTCTTGGGGCTGAGAGGTTTGGTGAGGTTGGGTGAGCAAACGCAGAAACTTTAAAGTAATACTGCGTGGTACCCATCCCATGGGTCCCAAATCTCCAGGTTCAAGGGCATCTTCCTACATCGAAAACATGCATGAGAAACCCAGAAGATGGTACACCGTGTGATCGGGAAAGGTTTCTAAAACGCACCTCATTTCTCATCTCCTTGTGCTCGGGTTCGCCATTCCAGCCGCTTTACTAGCAATCTCCCTCCATGGAGAATCAGCACCTTTAACATCCTGTTCCGTACAGGTTGCAATTTGTCCTGAGGATGAACGGGAAGAGGGGGAACCAATGAGAGACTAGCTCTAGGTGTTGGGACAGGCACAGGTCACTCTATTTTCCCATCAGGAAGAAGAATTAACCACAGGCTCAGCCTGCCGCCCGGGACCAGAATAGGGCCTGAAGCAATCCTGCGCTTTTGCGGCCAGCTCCCAAGAAAGCGAGTTGAAAAATGGAGCTCAGGGGCACTGCAATTCACAAACCTGCAGACTTATAAATGATGACACTCGTCCACAAATATATTGAGGGAAGGCAACGAAGAGGATTTGAAAGCAAGGCAGAATTGCAGGAAACAGATTTCAGGAGGGAGATGAGAATCGCATTTAACGCACAGGAAAAGCGGCAAAACCTCGACAATGATGCCCTTGGCCAAAAAGGGCGTATGTGTTTTTTCCTGAATATATTCAGGAAAAAACGCATACGCCCTTTTTGGCCAACCAAGCAACCGGGAAAGGCAAATCAGCGCTACAAAGAAGTCTCGCTTCCCATCGGTCAAAAGAGCCATGCTGAATAGTGTCAAAACCAGGAATGCAAGACAGGCCATGGAGAAACGGGAGCCTGGCTATGCTGATGGGCGGGATGTAAATTGCCAACAGCCACTCTGGAGAAGTGCACGGTGTGTCCTGAAACATCTAAAAAACTCAGCTTAGGGAGCATAGGGCACTTCCACTCATGGGCGTATAAATTGGGAAAACTAAAAATCAGCAAGACACAGGCACCCCAAAGTTTAGGGCTGCTCTGTTGACAAGAACCTCCACTTCGTTACACCTTAAATATCCCAGGAAAGAGAAAAATGGATAAAGAAGTTGTGGTCCTTATGTACAATGGAATATCACTCAGCCATGAAATCAACGTCATAAGGCTAGTAGCAGCAAGATGAGTGGATTTAGGTAGGACGATTCTAAGTGAAATAAGTCACACAGAAAAAGATACTTATCATAAGATATCACTTATAGAGGGAATATAAAAACCGCTACCCTTGAACTGAATTACAAATCAGAGCAGGGTCACACGTTTAGAAAACACACTATGGCTGCTTAACGGGAAAGGTGAGGTGGGGTGATGCATAAAACAAGGGTTTAAAATTAGCTCAGATACCGTTCCATAAACGCAATATGTAATAGACAAAACCTACTCCTTGCTCAGTGAATTGGACTCAACACCCCCTATTCACCGCCCAAGAATATATCTGACTAGTAAGAATCTTAAAACCTATGTATTGATATCTCTCTGTAAGTGAGTCAAGTGGGTGTAAAGCGGCAAAGACACAGCAGTGAAAAGCAGCTAGACCGCATTATAAAAATCAATTACTTTCAAAAACCCGTGAAAAAAAGACAGTGAAAGAGAGAGAAATTCTTACAAAATTCGTTCAGGGGCTGTGATGCCACCTGGATTGACCATATCTAGACCCACAGCTGATTGAGACATAAGGGTGGACACTCTTGGGGCTGAGAGGTTTGGTGAGGTTGGGTGAGCAAACGCAGAAACTTTAAAGTAATACTGCGTGGTACCCATCCCATGGGTCCCAAATCTCCAGGTTCAAGGGCATCTTCCTACATCGAAAACATGCATGAGAAACCCAGAAGATGGTACACCGTGTGATCGGGAAAGGTTTCTAAAACGCACCTCATTTCTCATCTCCTTGTGCTCGGGTTCGCCATTCCAGCCGCTTTACTAGCAATCTCCCTCCTTGGAGAATCAGCACCTTTAACATCCTGTTCCGTACAGGTTGCAATTTGTCCTGAGGATGAACGGGAAGAGGGGGAACCAATGAGAGACTAGCTCTAGGTGTTGGGACAGGCACAGGTCACTCTATTTTCCCATCAGCAAGAAGAATTAACCACAGGCTCAGCCTGCCGCCCGGGACCAGAATAGGGCCTGAAGCAATCCTGCGCTTTTGCGGCCAGCTCCCAAGAAAGCGAGTTGAAAAATGGAGCTCAGGGGCACTGCAATTCACAAACCTGCAGACTTATAAATGATGACACTCGTCCACAAATATATTGAGGGAAGGCAACGAAGAGGATTTGAAAGCAAGGCAGAATTGCAGGAAACAGATTTCAGGAGGGAGATTCGAATCGCCTTTAAAGCACAGGAAAAGCGGCAAAACCTCGACAATGATGCCCTTGGCCAAAAAGGGCGTATGCGTTTTTTCCTGAATATATTCAGGAAAAAACGCATACGCCCTTTTTGGCCAACCAAGCAACCTGGAAAGGCAAATCAGCGCTACAAAGAAGTCTCGCTTCCCATCGGTCAAAAGGGCCATGCTGAATAAAGTGTCAAAACCAGAAATGCAAGACAGGCCATGGAGAAACGGGAGCCTGGCTACGCTGATGGGCGGGATGTAAATTGCCAACAGCCACTCTGGAGAAGTGCACGGTGTGTCCTGAAACATCTAAAAAACTCAGCTTAGGGAGCATAGGGCACTTCCACTCATGGGCGTATAAATTGGGAAAACTAAAAATCAGCAAGACACAGGCACCCCAAAGTTTAGGGCTGCTCTGTTGACAAGAACCTCCACTTCGTTACACCTTAAATATCCCAGGAAAGAGAAAAATGGATAAAGAAGTTGTGGTCCTTATGTACAATGGAATATCACTCAGCCATGAAATCAACGTCATAAGGCTAGTAGCAGCAAGATGAGTGGATTTAGGTAGGACGATTCTAAGTGAAATAAGTCACACAGAAAAAGATACTTATCATAAGATATCACTTATAGAGGGAATATAAAAACCTCTACCCTTGAACTGAATTAGAAATCAGAGCACGGTCACACGTTTAGAAAACACACTATGGCTGCTTAACGGGAAAGGTGAGGTGGGGTGATGCATAAAACAAGGGTTTCAAATTAGCTCAGATACCGTTCCATAAACGCAATATGTAATAGACAAGACCTACTCCTTGCTCAGTGAATTGGACTCAACACCCCGTATTCACCGCCCAAGAATATATCTGACTAGTAAGAATCTTAAAACCTATGTATTGATATCTCTCTGTAAGTGAGTCAAGTGGCTGTAAAGCGGCATAAACACAGCAGTGAAAAGCAGCTAGACCGCATTATAAAAATCAATTACTTTTAAAAACCCGTGAAACAAAGACAGTGAAAGAGAGAGAAATTCTTACAAAATTCGTTCAGGGGCTGTGATGCCACCTGGATTGACCATATCTAGACCCACAGCTGATTGAGACATAAGGGTGGACACTCTTGGGGCTGAGAGGTTTGGTGAGGTTGGGTGAGCAAACGCAGACCCTTTAAAGTAATAATGCGTGGTACCCATCCCATGGGTCCCAAGTCTCCAGGTTCAAGGGCATCTTCCTACATCGAAAACATGCATGAGAAACCCAGAAGATGGTACACCGTGTGATCGGGAAAGGTTTCTAAAACACACCTCATTTCTCATCTCCTTGTGCTCGGGTTCGCCATTCCAGCCGTTTTTCTAGCAATCTCCCTCCTTGGAGAATCAGCACCTTTAACCTCCTGCTCCGTACAGGTTGCAATTTGTCCTGAGGATGAACGGGAAGAGGGGGAACCAATGAGAGACTAGCTCTAGGTGTTGGGACAGGCACAGGTCACTCTATTTTCCCATCAGGAAGAAGAATTAACCACAGGCTCAGCCTGCCGCCCGGGACCAGAATAGGGCCTGAAGCAATCCTGCGCTTTTGCGGCCAGCTCCCAAGAAAGCGAGTTGAAAAATGGAGCTCAGGGGCACTGCAATTCACAAACCTGCAGACTTATAAATGATGACTCTCGTCCACAAATATATTGAGGGAAGGCAACGAGGAGGATTTGAAAGCAAGGCAGAATTGCAGGAAACAGATTTCAGGAGGGAGATTCGAATCGCCTTTAAAGCAAAGGAAAAGCGGCAAAACCTCGACAATGATGCCCTTGGCCAAAAAGGGCGTATGCGTTTTTTCCTGAATATATTCAGGAAAAAACGCATACGCCCTTTTTGGCCAACCAAGCAACCTGGAAAGGCAAATCAGCGCTACAAAGAAGTCTCGCTTCCCATCGGTCAAAAGGGCCATGCTGAATAAAGTGTCAAAACCAGAAATGCAAGACAGGCCATGGAGAAACGGGAGCCTGGCTACGCTGATGGGCGGGATGTAAATTGCCAACAGCCACTCTATAGAAGTGCACGGTGTGTCCTGAAACATCTAAAAAACTCAGCTTAGGGAGCATAGGGCACTTCCACTCATGGGCGTATAAATTGGCAAAACTAAAAATCAGCAAGACACAGGCACCCCAAAGTTTAGGGCTGCTCTGTTGACAAGAACCTCCACTTCGTTACACCTTAAATATCCCAGGAAAGAGAAAAATGGATAAAGAAGTTGTGGTCCTTATGTACAATGGAATATCACTCAGCCATGAAATCAACGTCATAAGGCTAGTAGCAGCAAGATGAGTGGATTTAGGTAGGACGATTCTAAGTGAAATAAGTCGCACAGAAAAAGATACTTATCATAAGATATCACTTATAGAGGGCATATAAAAACCGCTACCCTTGAACTGAATTACAAATCAGAGCAGGGTCACACGTTTAGAAAACACACTATGGCTGCTTAATGGGAAAGGTGAGGTGGGGTGATGCATAAAACAAGGGTTTCAAATTAGCTCAGATACCGTTCCATAAACGCAATATGTAATAGACAAGACCTACTCCTTGCTCAGTGAATTGGACTCAACAGCCCCTCTTCACCGCCCAAGAATATATCTGACTAGTAAGAATCTTAAAACCTATGTATTGATATCTCTCTGTAAGTGAGTCAAGTGGCTGTAAAGCGGCATAAACACAGCAGTGAAAAGCAGCTAGACCGCATTATAAAAATCAATTACTTTTAAAAACCCGTGAAACAAAGACAGTGAAAGAGAGAGAAATTCTTACAAAATTCGTTCAGGGGCTGTGATGCCACCTGGATTGACCATATCTAGACCCACAGCTGACTGAGACATAAGGGTGGACACTCTTGGGGCTGAGAGGTTTGGTGAGGTTGGGTGAGCAAACGCAGACCCTTTAAAGTAATAATGCGTGGTACCCATCCCATGGGTCCCAAATCTCCAGGTTCAAGGGCATCTTCCTACATCGAAAACATGCATGAGAAACCCAGAAGATGGTACACCGTGTGATCGGGAAAGGTTTCTAAAACGCACCTCATTTCTCATCTCCTTGTGCTCAGGTTCGCCATTCCAGCCGCTTTACTAGCAATCTCCCTCCTTGGAGAATCAGCACCTTTATCCTCCTGTTCCGTACAGGTTGCAATTTGTCCTGAGGATGAACGGGAAGAGGGGGAACCAATGAGAGACTAGCTCTAGGTGTTGGGACAGGCACAGGTCACTCTATTTTCCCATCAGGAAGAAGAATTAACCACAGGCTCAGCCTGCCGCCCGGGACCAGAATAGGGCCTGAAGCAATCGTGCGCTTTTGCGGCCAGCTCCCAAGAAAGCGAGTTGAAAAATGGAGCTCAGGGGCACTGCAATTCACAAACCTGCAGACTTATAAATGATGACTCTCGTCCACAAATATATTGAGGGAAGGCAACGAAGAGGATTTGAAAGCAAGGCAGAATTGCAGGAAACAGATTTCAGGAGGGAGATTCGAATCGCCTTTAAAGCACAGGAAAAGCGGCAAAACCTCGACAATGATGCCCTTGGTCAAAAAGGGCGTATGCGTTTTTTCCTGAATATATTCAGGAAAAAACGCATACGCCCTTTTTGGCCAGCCAAGCAACCTGGAAAGGCAAATCAGCGCTACAAAGAAGTCTCGCTTCCCATCGGTCAAAAGGGCCATGGTGAATAAAGTGAAAAACCAGAAATGCAAGACAGGCCATGGAGAAACGGGAGCCTGGCTACGCTGATGGGCGGGATGTAAATTGCCAACAGCCACTCTGGAGAAGTGCACGGTGTGTCCTGAAACATCTAAAAAACTCAGCTTAGGGAGCATAGGGCACTTCCACTCATGGGCGTATAAATTGGGAAAACTAAAAATCAGCAAGACACAGGCACCCCAAAGTTTAGGGCTGCTCTGTTGACAAGAACCTCCACTTCGTTACACCTTAAATATCCCAGGAAAGAGAAAAATGGATAAAGAAGTTGTGATCCTTATGTACAATGGAATATCACTCAGCCATGAAATCAACGTCATAAGGCTAGTAGCAGCAAGATGAGTGGATTTAGGTAGGACGATTCTAAGTGAAATAAGTCGCACAGAAAAAGATACTTATCATAAGATATCACTTATAGAGGGAATATAAAAACCGCTACCCTTGAACTGAATTACAAATCAGAGCAGGGTCACACGTTTAGAAAACACACTATGGCTGCTTAACGGGAAAGGTGAGGTGGGGTGATGCATAAAACAAGGGTTTCAAATTAGCTCAGATACCGTTCCATAAACGCAATATGTAATAGACAAGACCTACTCCTTGCTCAGTGAATTGGACTCAACAGCCCCTCTTCACCGCCCAAGAATATATCTGACTAGTAAGAATCTTAAAACCTATGTATTGAAATCTCTCTGTAAGTGAGTCAAGTGGCTGTAAAGCGGCATAAACACAGCAGTGAAAAGCAGGAAAACCCCATTATAAAAATCAATTACTTTTAAAAACCTGTGAAACAAAGACAGTGAAAGAGAGAGAAATTCTTACAAAATTCGTTCAGGGGCTGTGATGCCACCTGGATTGACCATATCTAGACCCACAGCTGACTGAGACATAAGGGTGGACACTCTTGGGGCTGAGAGGTTTGGTGAGGTTGGGTGAGCAAACGCAGACCCTTTAAAGTAATAATGCGTGGTACCCATCCCATGGGTCCCAAATCTCCAGGTTCAAGGGCATCTTCCTACATCGAAAACATGCATGAGAAACCCAGAAGATGGTACACCGTGTGATCGGGAAAGGTTTCTAAAACGCACCTCATTTCTCATCTCCTTGTGCTCGGGTTCACCATTCCAGCCGCTTTACTAGCAATCTCCCTCCTTGGAGAATCAGCACCTTTAACCTCCTGTTCCGTACAGGTTGCAATTTGTTCTGAGGATGAACGGGAAGAGGTGGAACCAATGAGAGACTAGCTCTAGGTGTTGGGACAGGCACAGGTCACTCTATTTTCCCATCAGGAAGAAGAATTAACCACAGGCTCAGCCTGCCGCCCGGGACCAGAATAGGGCCTGAAGCAATCGTGCGCTTTTGCGGCCAGCTCCCAAGAAAGCGAGTTGAAAAATGGAGCTCAGGGGCACTGCAATTCACAAACCTGCAGACTTATAAATGATGACTCTCGTCCACAAATATATTGAGGGAAGGCAACGAAGAGGATTTGAAAGCAAGGCAGAATTGCAGGAAACAGATTTCAGGAGGGAGATTCGAATCGCCTTTAAAGCACAGGAAAAGCGGCAAAACCTCGACAATGATGCCCTTGGTCAAAAAGGGCGTATGCGTTTTTTCCTGAATATATTCAGGAAAAAACGCATACGCCCTTTTTGGCCAGCCAAGCAACCTGGAAAGGCAAATCAGCGCTACAAAGAAGTCTCGCTTCCCATCGGTCAAAAGGGCCATGGTGAATAAAGTGAAAAACCAGAAATGCAAGACAGGCCATGGAGAAACGGGAGCCTGGCTACGCTGATGGGCGGGATGTAAATTGCCAACAGCCACTCTGGAGAAGTGCACGGTGTGTCCTGAAACATCTAAAAAACTCAGCTTAGGGAGCATAGGGCACTTCCACTCATGGGCGTATAAATTGGGAAAACTAAAAATCAGCAAGACACAGGCACCCCAAAGTTTAGGGCTGCTCTGTTGACAAGAACCTCCACTTCGTTACACCTTAAATATCCCAGGAAAGAGAAAAATGGATAAAGAAGTTGTGATCCTTATGTACAATGGAATATCACTCAGCCATGAAATCAACGTCATAAGGCTAGTAGCAGCAAGATGAGTGGATTTAGGTAGGACGATTCTAAGTGAAATAAGTCGCACAGAAAAAGATACTTATCATAAGATATCACTTATAGAGGGAATATAAAAACCGCTACCCTTGAACTGAATTACAAATCAGAGCAGGGTCACACGTTTAGAAAACACACTATGGCTGCTTAACGGGAAAGGTGAGGTGGGGTGATGCATAAAACAAGGGTTTCAAATTAGCTCAGATACCGTTCCATAAACGCAATATGTAATAGACAAGACCTACTCCTTGCTCAGTGAATTGGACTCAACAGCCCCTCTTCACCGCCCAAGAATATATCTGACTAGTAAGAATCTTAAAACCTATGTATTGAAATCTCTCTGTAAGTGAGTCAAGTGGCTGTAAAGCGGCATAAACACAGCAGTGAAAAGCAGGAAAACCCCATTATAAAAATCAATTACTTTTAAAAACCTGTGAAACAAAGACAGTGAAAGAGAGAGAAATTCTTACAAAATTCGTTCAGGGGCTGTGATGCCACCTGGATTGACCATATCTAGACCCACAGCTGACTGAGACATAAGGGTGGACACTCTTGGGGCTGAGAGGTTTGGTGAGGTTGGGTGAGCAAACGCAGACCCTTTAAAGTAATAATGCGTGGTACCCATCCCATGGGTCCCAAATCTCCAGGTTCAAGGGCATCTTCCTACATCGAAAACATGCATGAGAAACCCAGAAGATGGTACACCGTGTGATCGGGAAAGGTTTCTAAAACGCACCTCATTTCTCATCTCCTTGTGCTCGGGTTCACCATTCCAGCCGCTTTACTAGCAATCTCCCTCCTTGGAGAATCAGCACCTTTAACCTCCTGTTCCGTACAGGTTGCAATTTGTTCTGAGGATGAACGGGAAGAGGGGGAACCAATGAGAGACTAGCTCTAGGTGTTGGGACAGGCACAGGTCACTCTATTTTCCCATCAGCAAGAAGAATTAACCACAGGCTCAGCCTGCCGCCCGGGACCAGAATAGGGCCTGAAGCAATCCTGCGCTTTTGCGGCCAGCTCCCAAGAAAGCGAGTTGAAAAATGGAGCTCAGGGGCACTGCAATTCACAAACCTGCAGACTTATAAATGATGACTCTCGTCCACAAATATATTGAGGGAAGGCAACGAAGAGGATTTGAAAGCAAGGCAGAATTGCAGGAAACAGATTTCAGGAGGGAGATTCGAATCGCCTTTAAAGCACAGGAAAAGCGGCAAAACCTCGACAATGATGCCCTTGGCCAAAAAGGGCGTATGCGTTTTTTCCTGAATATATTCAGGAAAAAACGCATACGCCCTTTTTGGCCAACCAAGCAACCTGGAAAGGCAAATCAGCGCTACAAAGAAGTCTCGCTTCCCATCGGTCAAAAGGGCCATGCTGAATAAAGTGTCAAAACCAGAAATGCAAGACAAGCCATGGAGAAACGGGAGCCTGGCTATGCTGATGGGCGGGATGTAAATTGCCAACAGCCACTCTGGAGAAGTGCACGGTGTGTCCTGAAACATCTAAAAAACTCAGCTTAGGGAGCATAGGGCACTTCCACTCATGGGAATATAAATTGGGAAAACTAAAAATCAGCAAGACACAGGCACCCCAAAGTTTAGGGCTGCTCTGTTGACAAGAACCTCCACTTCGTTACACCTTAAATATCCCAGGAAAGAGAAAAATGGATAAAGAAGTTGTGGTCCTTATGTACAATGGAATATCACTCAGCCATGAAATCAACGTCATAAGGCTAGTAGCAGCAAGATGAGTGGATTTAGGTAGGACGATTCTAAGTGAAATAAGTCGCACAGAAAAAGACACTTATCATAAGATATCACTTATAGAGGGAATATAAAAACCGCTACCCTTGAACTGAATTACAAATCAGAGCAGGGTCACACGTTTAGAAAACACACTATGGCTGCTTAACGGGAAAGGTGAGGTGGGGTGATGCATAAAACAAGGGTTTCAAATTAGCTCAGATACCGTTCCATAAACCCAATAGGTAATAGACAAGACCTACTCCTTGCTCAGTGAATTGGACTCAACACCCCCTATTCACCGCCCAAGAATATATCTGACTAGTAAGAATCGTAAAACCTATGCATTGATATCTCTCTCTAAGTGAGTCAAGTGGGTGTAAAGCGGCAAAAACACAGCAGTGAAAAGCAGGGAAACCCCATTATAAAAATCAATTACTTTTAAAAACCCGTGAAACAAAGACAGTGAAAGAGAGAGAAATTGTTACAAAATTCGTTCAGGGGCTGTGATGCCACCTGGATTGACCATATCTAGACCCACAGCTGACTGAGACATAAGGGTGGACACTCTTGGGGCTGAGAGGTTTGGTGAGGTTGGGTGAGCAAACGCAGACCCTTTAAAGTAATAATGCGTGGTACCCATCCCATGGGTCCCAAATCTCCAGGTTCAAGGGCATCTTCCTACATCGAAAACATGCATGAGAAACCCATAAGATGGTACACCGTGTGATCGGGAAAGGTTTCTAAAACGCACCTCATTTCTCATCTCCTTGTGCTCGGGTTCGCCATTCCAGCCGCTTTACTAGCAATCTCCCTCCTTGGAGAATCAGCACCTTTAACCTCCTGTTCCGTACAGGTTGCAATTTGTTCTGAGGATGAACGGGAAGAGGGGGAACCAATGAGAGACTAGCTCTAGGTGTTGGGACAGGCACAGGTCACTCTATTTTCCCATCAGGAAGAAGAATTAACCACAGGCTCAGCCTGCCGCCCGGGACCAGAATAGGGCCTGAAGCAATCGTGCGCTTTTGCGGCCAGCTCCCAAGAAAGCGAGTTGAAAAATGGAGCTCAGGGGCACTGCAATTCACAAACCTGCAGACTTATAAATGATGACTCTCGTCCACAAATATATTGAGGGAAGGCAACGAAGAGGATTTGAAAGCAAGGCAGAATTGCAGGAAACAGATTTCAGGAGGGAGATTCGAATCGCCTTTAAAGCACAGGAAAAGCGGCAAAACCTCGACAATGATGCCCTTGGCCAAAAAGGGCGTATGCGTTTTTTCCTGAATATATTCAGGAAAAAACGCATACGCCCTTTTTGGCCAACCAAGCAACCTGGAAAGGCAAATCAGCGCTACAAAGAAGTCTCGCTTCCCATCGGTCAAAAGGGCCATGCTGAATAAAGTGACAAAACCAGAAATGCAAGACAGGCCATGGAGAAACGGGAGCCTGGCTACGCTGATGGGCGGGATGTAAATTGCCAACAGCCACTCTGGAGAACTGCACGGTGTGTCCTGAAACATCTAAAAAACTCAGCTTAGGGAGCATAGGGCACTTCCACTCATGGGCGTATAAATTGGCAAAACTAAAAATCAGCAAGACACAGGCACCCCAAAGTTAAAGGCTGCTCTGTTGACAAGAGCCTCCACTTCGTTACACCTTAAATATCCCAGGAAAGAGAAAAATGGATAAAGAAGTTGTGGTCCTTATGTACAATGGAATATCACTCAGCCATGAAATCAACGTCATAAGGCTAGTAGCAGCAAGATGAGTGGATTTAGGTAGGACGATTCTAAGTGAAATAAGTCGCACAGAAAAAGACACTTATCATAAGATATCACTTATAGAGGGAATATAAAAACCGCTACCCTTGAACTGAATTACAAATCAGAGCAGGGTCACACGTTTAGAAAACACACTATGGCTGCTTAACGGGAAAGGTGAGGTGGGGTGATGCATAAAACAAGGGTTTCAAATTAGCTCAGATACCGTTCCATAAACCCAATAGGTAATAGACAAGACCTACTCCTTGCTCAGTGAATTGGACTCAACACCCCCTATTCACCGCCCAAGAATATATCTGGCTAGTAAGAATCTTAAAACCTATGCATTGATATCTCTCTCTAAGTGAGTCAAGTGGGTGTAAAGCGGCAAAAACACAGCAGTGAAAAGCAGGGAAACCCCATTATAAAAATCAATTACTTTTAAAAACCCGTGAAACAAAGACAGTGAAAGAGAGAGAAATTGTTACAAAATTCGTTCAGGGGCTGTGATGCCACCTGGATTGACCATATCTACACCCACAGCTGACTGAGACATAAGGGTGGACACTCTTGGGGCTGAGAGGTTTGGTGAGGTTGGGTGAGCAAACGCAGACCCTTTAAAGTAATAATGCGTGGTACCCATCCCATGGGTCCCAAATCTCCAGGTTCAAGGGCATCTTCCTACATCGAAAACATGCATGAGAAACCCAGAAGATGGTACACCGTGTGATCGGGAAAGGTTTCTAAAACGCACCTCATTTCTCATCTCCTTGTGCTCGGGTTCGCCATTCCAGCCGCTTTACTAGCAATCTCCCTCCTTGGAGAATCAGCACCTTTAACCTCCTGTTCCGTACAGGTTGCAATTTGTTCTGAGGATGAACGGGAATAGGGGGAACCAATGAGAGACTAGCTCTAGGTGTTGGAACAGGCACAGGTTACTCTATTTTCCCATCAGCAAGAAGAATTAACCACAGGCTCAGCCTGCCGCCCGGAACAAGAATAGGGCCTGAAGCAATCGTGCGCTTTTGTGGCCAGCTCCCAATAAAGCGAGTTGAAAAATGGAGCTCAGGGGCACTGCAATTCACAAACCTGCAGACTTAGAAATGATGACTCTCGTCCACAAATATATTGAGGGAAGGCAACGAAGAGGATTTGAAAGCAAGGCAGAATTGCAGGAAACAGATTTCAGGAGGGAGATTCGAATCGCCTTTAAAGCACAGGAAAAGCGGCAAAACCTCGACAATGATGCCCTTGGCCAAAAAGGGCGTATGCGTTTTTTCCTGAATATATTCAGGAAAAAACGCATACGCCCTTTTTGGCCAACCAAGCAACCTGGAAAGGCAAATCAGCGCTACAAAGAAGTCTCGCTTCCCATCGGTCAAAAGGGCCATGCTGAATGAAGTGTCAAAACCAGAAATGCAAGACAGGCCATGGAGAAACGGGAGCCTGGCTATGCTGATGGGCGGGATGTAAATTGACAACAGCCACTCTGGAGAATTGCACGGTGTGTCCTGAAACATCTAAAAAACTCAGCTTAGGGAGCATAGGGCACTTCCACTCATGGGCGTATAAATTGGGAAAACTAAAAATCAGCAAGACACAGGCACCCCAAAGTTTAGGGCTGCTCTGTTGACAAGAACCTCCACTTCGTTACACCTTAAATATCCCAGGAAAGAGAAAAATGGATAAAGAAGTTGTGGTCCTTATGTACAATGGAATATCACTCAGCCATGAAATCAACGTCATAAGGCTAGTAGCAGCAAGATGAGTGGATTTAGGTAGGACGATTCTAAGTGAAATAAGTCGCACAGAAAAAGATACTTATCATAAGATATCACTTATAGAGGGAATATAAAAACCGCTACCCTTGAACTGAATTACAAATCAGAGCAGGGTCACACGTTTAGAAAACACACTATGGCTGCTTAACGGGAAAGGTGAGGTGGGGTGATGCATAAAACAAGGGTTTCAAATTAGCTAAGATACCGTTCCATAAACCCAATAGGTAATAGACAAGACCTACTCCTTGCTCAGTGAATTGGACTCAACACCCCCTATTCACCGCCCAAGAATATATCTGACTAGTAAGAATCTTAAAACCTATGCATTTATATCTCTCTCTAAGTGAGTCAAGTGGGTGTAAAGCGGCAAAAACACAGCAGTGAAAAGCAGCTAGACCGCATTATAAAAATCAATTACTTTTAAAACCCCGTGAAACAAAGACAGTGAAAGAGAGAGAAATTCTTACAAAATTCGTTCAGGGGCTGTGATGCCACCTGGATTGACCATATCTAGACCCACAGCTGATTGAGACATAAGGGTGGACACTCTTGGGGCTGAGAGGTTTGGTGAGGTTGGGTGAGCAAACGCAGACCCTTTAAAGTAATACTGCGTGGTACCCATCCCATGGGTCCCAAGTCTCCAGGTTCAAGGGCATCTTCCTACATCGAAAACATGCATGAGAAACCCAGAAGATGGTACACCGTGTGATCGGGAAAGGTTTCTAAAACGCACCTCATTTCTCAACTCCCTGTGCTCGGGTTCGCCATTCCAGCCGCTTTACTAGCAATCTCCCTCCTTGGAGAATCAGCACCTTTAACCTCCTGTTCCGTACACGTTGCAATTTGTCCTGAGGATGAACGGGAAGAGGGGGAACGAATGAGAGACTAGCTCTAGGTGTTGGGACAGGCACAGGTCACTCTATTTTCCCATCAGGAAGAAGAATTAACCACAGGCTCAGCCTGCCGCCCGGGACCAGAATAGGGCCTGAAGCAATCCTGCGCTTTTGCGGCCAGCTCCCAAGAAAGCGAGTTGAAAAATGGAGCTCAGGGGCACTGCAATTCACAAACCTGCAGACTTATAAATGATGACTCTCGTCCACAAATATATTGAGGGAAGGCAACGAGGAGGATTTGAAAGCAAGGCAGAATTGCAGGAAACAGATTTCAGGAGGGAGATTCGAATCGCCTTTAAAGCACAGGAAAAGCGGCAAAACCTCGACAATGATGCCCTTGGCCAAAAAGGGCGTATGCGTTTTTTCCTGAATATATTCAGGAAAAAACGCATACGCCCTTTTTGGCCAACCAAGCAACCTGGAAAGGCAAATCAGCGCTACAAAGAAGTCTCGCTTCCCATCGGTCAAAAGGGCCATGCTGAATGAAGTGTCAAAACCAGAAATGCAAGACAGGCCATGGAGAAACGGGAGCCTGGCTATGCTGATGGGCGGGATGTAAATTGACAACAGCCACTCTGGAGAATTGCACGGTGTGTCCTGAAACATCTAAAAAACTCAGCTTAGGGAGCATAGGGCACTTCCACTCATGGGCGTATAAATTGGGAAAACTAAAAATCAGCAAGACACAGGCACCCCAAAGTTTAGGGCTGCTCTGTTGACAAGAACCTCCACTTCGTTACACCTTAAATATCCCAGGAAAGAGAAAAATGGATAAAGAAGTTGTGGTCCTTATGTACAATGGAATATCACTCAGCCATGAAATCAACGTCATAAGGCTAGTAGCAGCAAGATGAGTGGATTTAGGTAGGACGATTCTAAGTGAAATAAGTCGCACAGAAAAAGATACTTATCATAAGATATCACTTATAGAGGGAATATAAAAACTGCTACCCTTGAACTGAATTACAAATCAGAGCAGGGTCACACGTTTAGAAAACACACTATGGCTGCTTAACGGGAAAGGTGAGGTGGGGTGATGCATAAAACAAGGGTTTCAAATTAGCTAAGATACCGTTCCATAAACCCAATAGGTAATAGACAAGACCTACTCCTTGCTCAGTGAATTGGACTCAACACCCCCTATTCACCGCCCAAGAATATATCTGACTAGTAAGAATCTTAAAACCTATGCATTGATATCTCTCTCTAAGTGAGTCAAGTGGGTGTAAAGCGGCAAAAACACAGCAGTGAAAAGCAGCTAGACCGCATTATAAAAATCAATTACTTTTAAAACCCCGTGAAACAAAGACAGTGAAAGAGAGAGAAATTCTTACAAAATTCGTTCAGGGGCTGTGATGCCACCTGGATTGACCATATCTAGACCCACAGCTGATTGAGACATAAGGGTGGACACTCTTGGGGCTGAGAGGTTTGGTGAGGTTGGGTGAGCAAACGCAGACCCTTTAAAGTAATACTGCGTGGTACCCATCCCATGGGTCCCAAGTCTCCAGGTTCAAGGGCATCTTCCTACATCGAAAACATGCATGAGAAACCCAGAAGATGGTACACCGTGTGATCGGGAAAGGTTTCTAAAACGCACCTCATTTCTCAACTCCCTGTGCTCGGGTTCGCCATTCCAGCCGCTTTACTAGCAATCTCCCTCCTTGGAGAATCAGCACCTTTAACCTCCTGTTCCGTACACGTTGCAATTTGTCCTGAGGATGAACGGGAAGAGGGGGAACGAATGAGAGACTAGCTCTAGGTGTTGGGACAGGCACAGGTCACTCTATTTTCCCATCAGGAAGAAGAATTAACCACAGGCTCAGCCTGCCGCCCGGGACCAGAATAGGGCCTGAAGCAATCCTGCGCTTTTGCGGCCAGCTCCCAAGAAAGCGAGTTGAAAAATGGAGCTCAGGGGCACTGCAATTCACAAACCTGCAGACTTATAAATGATGACTCTCGTCCACAAATATATTGAGGGAAGGCAACGAAGAGGATTTGAAAGCAAGGCAGAATTGCAGGAAACAGATTTCAGGAGGGAGATTCGAATCGCCTTTAAAGCACAGGAAAAGCGGCAAAACCTCGACAATGATGCCCTTGGCCAAAAAGGGCGTATGCGTTTTTTCCTGAATATATTCAGGAAAAAACGCATACGCCCTTTTTGGCCAACCAAGCAACCTGGAAAGGCAAATCAGCGCTACAAAGAAGTCTCGCTTCCCATCGGTCAAAAGGGCCATGCTGAATAAAGTGTCAAAACCAGAAATGCAAGACAGGCCATGGAGAAACGGGAGCCTGGCTACGCTGATGGGCGGGATGTAAATTGCCAACAGCCACTCTGGAGAAGTGCACGGTGTGTCCTGAAACATCTAAAAAACTCAGCTTAGGGAGCATAGGGCACTTCCACTCATGGGCGTATAAATTGGCAAAACTAAAAATCAGCAAGACACAGGCACCCCAAAGTTTAGGGCTGCTCTGTTGACAAGAACCTCCACTTCGTTACACCTTAAATATCCCAGGAAAGAGAAAAATGGATAAAGAAGTTGTGGTCCTTATGTACAATGGAATATCACTCAGCCATGAAATCAACGTCATAAGGCTAGTAGCAGCAAGATGAGTGGATTTAGGTAGGACGATTCTAAGTGAAATAAGTCACACAGAAAAAGATACTTATCATAAGATATCACTTATAGAGGGAATATAAAAACCGCTACCCTTGAACTGAATTAGAAATCAGAGCACGGTCACACGTTTAGAAAACACACTATGGCTGCTTAACGGGAAAGGTGAGGTGGGGTGATGCATAAAACAAGGGTTTCAAATTAGCTCAGATACCGTTCCATAAACGCAATATGTAATAGACAAGACCTACTCCTTGCTCAGTGAATTGGACTCAACACCCCGTATTCACCGCCCAACAATATATCTGACTAGTAAGAATCTTAAAACCTATGTATTGATATCTCTCTGTAAGTGAGTCAAGTGGCTGTAAAGCGGCAAAAACACAGCAGTGAAAAGCAGCTAGACCGCATTATAAAAATCAATTACTTTTAAAACCCCGTGAAACAAAGACAGTGAAAGAGAGAGAAATTCTTACAAAATTCGTTCAGGGGCTGTGATGCCACCTGGATTGACCATATCTAGACCCACAGCTGATTGAGACATAAGGGTGGACACTCTTGGGGCTGAGAGGTTTGGTGAGGTTGGGTGAGCAAACGCAGACCCTTTAAAGTAATAATGCGTGGTACCCATCCCATGGGTCCCAAGTCTCCAGGTTCAAGGGCATCTTCCTACATCGAAAACATGCATGAGAAACCCAGAAGATGGTACACCGTGTGATCGGGAAAGGTTTCTAAAACACACCTCATTTCTAATCTCCTTGTGCTCGGGTTCGCCATTCCAGCCGTTTTTCTAGCAATCTCCCTCCTTGGAGAATCAGCACCTTTAACCTCCTGCTCCGTACAGGTTGCAATTTGTCCTGAGGATGAACGGGAAGAGGGGGAACCAATGAGAGACTAGCTCTAGGTGTTGGGACAGGCACAGGTCACTCTATTTTCCCATCAGGAAGAAGAATTAACCACAGGCTCAGCCTGCCGCCCGGGACCAGAATAGGGCCTGAAGCAATCCTGCGCTTTTGCGGCCAGCTCCCAAGAAAGCGAGTTGAAAAATGGAGCTCAGGGGCACTGCAATTCACAAACCTGCAGACTTATAAATGATGACTCTCGTCCACAAATATATTGAGGGAAGGCAACGAGGAGGATTTGAAAGCAAGGCAGAATTGCAGGAAACAGATTTCAGGAGGGAGATTCGAATCGCCTTTAAAGCACAGGAAAAGCGGCAAAACCTCGACAATGATGCCCTTGGCCAAAAAGGGCGTATGCGTTTTTTCCTGAATATATTCAGGAAAAAACGCATACGCCCTTTTTGGCCAACCAAGCAACCTGGAAAGGCAAATCAGCGCTACAAAGAAGTCTCGCTTCCCATCGGTCAAAAGGGCCATGCTGAATAAAGTGTCAAAACCAGAAATGCAAGACAGGCCATGGAGAAACGGGAGCCTGGCTACGCTGATGGGCGGGATGTAAATTGCCAACAGCCACTCTGGAGAAGTGCACGGTGTGTCCTGAAACATCTAAAAAACTCAGCTTAGGGAGCATAGGGCACTTCCACTCATGGGCGTATAAATTGGGAAAACTAAAAATCAGCAAGACACAGGCACCCCAAAGTTTAGGGCTGCTCTGTTGACAAGAACCTCCACTTCGTTACACCTTAAATATCCCAGGAAAGAGAAAAATGGATAAAGAAGTTGTGGTCCTTATGTACAATGGAATATCACTCAGCCATGAAATCAACGTCATAAGGCTAGTAGCAGCAAGATGAGTGGATTTAGGTAGGATGATTCTAAGTGAAATAAGTCACACAGAAAAAGATACTTATCATAAGATATCACTTATAGAGGGAATATAAAAACCGCTACCCTTGAACTGAATTAGAAATCAGAGCACGGTCACACGTTTAGAAAACACACTATGGCTGCTTAACGGGAAAGGTGAGGTGGGGTGATGCATAAAACAAGGGTTTCAAATTAGCTCAGATACCGTTCCATAAACGCAATATGTAATAGACAAGACCTACTCCTTGCTCAGTGAATTGGACTCAACACCCCGTATTCACCGCCCAAGAATATATCTGACTAGTAAGAATCTTAAAACCTATGTATTGATATCTCTCTGTAAGTGAGTCAAGTGGCTGTAAAGCGGCATAAACACAGCAGTGAAAAGCAGCTAGACCGCATTATAAAAATCAATTACTTTTAAAACCCCGTGAAACAAAGACAGTGAAAGAGAGAGAAATTCTTACAAAATTCGTTCAGGGGCTGTGATGCCACCTGGATTGACCATATCTAGACCCACAGCTGATTGAGACATAAGGGTGGACACTCTTGGGGCTGAGAGGTTTGGTGAGGTTGGGTGAGCAAACGCAGACCCTTTAAAGTAATAATGCGTGGTACCCATCCCATGGGTCCCAAGTCTCCAGGTTCAAGGGCATCTTCCTACATCGAAAACATGCATGAGAAACCCAGAAGATGGTACACCGTGTGATCGGGAAAGGTTTCTAAAACACACCTCATTTCTCATCTCCTTGTGCTCGGGTTCGCCATTCCAGCCGTTTTTCTAGCAATCTCCCTCCTTGGAGAATCAGCACCTTTAACCTCCTGCTCCGTACAGGTTGCAATTTGTCCTGAGGATGAACGGGAAGAGGGGGAACGAATGAGAGACTAGCTCTAGGTGTTGGGACAGGCACAGGTCACTCTATTTTCCCATCAGGAAGAAGAATTAACCACAGGCTCAGCCTGCCGCCCGGGACCAGAATAGGGCCTGAAGCAATCGTGCGCTTTTGCGGCCAGCTCCCAAGAAAGCGAGTTGAAAAATGGAGCTCAGGGGCACTGCAATTCACAAACCTGCAGACTTATAAATGATGACTCTCGTCCACAAATATATTGAGGGAAGGCAACGAAGAGGATTTGAAAGCAAGGCAGAATTGCAGGAAACAGATTTCAGGAGGGAGATTCGAATCGCCTTTAAAGCACAGGAAAAGCGGCAAAACCTCGACAATGATGCCCTTGGCCAAAAAGGGCGTATGCGTTTTTTCCTGAATATATTCAGGAAAAAACGCATACGCCCTTTTTGGCCAGCCAAGCAACCTGGAAAGGCAAATCAGCGCTACAAAGAAGTCTCGCTTCCCATCGGTCAAAAGGGCCATGGTGAATAAAGTGAAAAACCAGAAATGCAAGACAGGCCATGGAGAAACGGGAGCCTGGCTACGCTGATGGGCGGGATGTAAATTGCCAACAGCCACTCTGGAGAAGTGCACGGTGTGTCCTGAAACATCTAAAAAACTCAGCTTAGGGAGCATAGGGCACTTCCACTCATGGACGTATAAATTGGCAAAACTAAAAATCAGCAAGACACAGGCACCCCAAAGTTTAGGGCTGCTCTGTTGACAAGAACCTCCACTTCGTTACACCTTAAATATCCCAGGAAAGAGAAAAATGGATAAAGAAGTGGTGGTCCTTATGTACAATGGAATATCACTCAGCCATGAAATCAACGTCATAAGGCTAGTAGCAGCAAGATGAATGGATTTAGGTAGGACGATTCTAAGTGAAATAAGTCGCACAGAAAAAGATACTTATCATAAGATATCACTTATAGAGGGAATATAAAAACCGCTACCCTTGAACTGAATTACAAATCAGAGCAGGGTCACACGTTTAGAAAACACACTATGGCTGATTAACGGGAAAGGTGAGGTGGGGTGATGCATAAAACAAGGGTTTCAAATTAGCTCAGATACCGTTCCATAAACGCAATATGTAATAGACAAGACCTACTCCTTGCTCAGTGAATTGGACTCAACAGCCCCTATTCACCGCCCAAGAATATATCTGACTAGTAAGAATCTTAAAACCTATGTATTGATATCTCTCTGTAAGTGAGTCAAGTGGCTGTAAAGCGGCAAAAACACAGCAGTGAAAAGCAGGGAAACCCCATTATAAAAATCAATTACTTTTAAAAACCCGTGAAACAAAGACAGTGAAAGAGAGAGAAATTGTTACAAAATTCGTTCAGGGGCTGTGATGCCACCTGGATTGACCATATCTAGACCCACAGCTGACTGAGACATAAGGGTGGACACTCTTGGGGCTGAGAGGTTTGGTGAGGTTGGGTGAGCAAACGCAGACCCTTTAAAGTAATAATGCGTGGTACCCATCCCATGGGTCCCAAATCTCCAGGTTCAAGGGCATCTTCCTACATCGAAAACATGCATGAGAAACCCATAAGATGGTACACCGTGTGATCGGGAAAGGTTTCTAAAACGCACCTCATTTCTCATCTCCTTGTGCTCGGGTTCGCCATTCCAGCCGCTTTACTAGCAATCTCCCTCCTTGGAGAATCAGCACCTTTAACCTCCTGTTCCGTACAGGTTGCAATTTGTTCTGAGGATGAACGGGAAGAGGGGGAACCAATGAGAGACTAGCTCTAGGTGTTGGGACAGGCACAGGTCACTCTATTTTCCCATCAGGAAGAAGAATTAACCACAGGCTCAGCCTGCCGCCCGGGACCAGAATAGGGCCTGAAGCAATCGTGCGCTTTTGCGGCCAGCTCCCAAGAAAGCGAGTTGAAAAATGGAGCTCAGGGGCACTGCAATTCACAAACCTGCAGACTTATAAATGATGACTCTCGTCCACAAATATATTGAGGGAAGGCAACGAAGAGGATTTGAAAGCAAGGCAGAATTGCAGGAAACAGATTTCAGGAGGGAGATTCGAATCGCCTTTAAAGCACAGGAAAAGCGGCAAAACCTCGACAATGATGCCCTTGGCCAAAAAGGGCGTATGCGTTTTTTCCTGAATATATTCAGGAAAAAACGCATACGCCCTTTTTGGCCAACCAAGCAACCTGGAAAGGCAAATCAGCGCTACAAAGAAGTCTCGCTTCCCATCGGTCAAAAGGGCCATGCTGAATAAAGTGACAAAACCAGAAATGCAAGACAGGCCATGGAGAAACGGGAGCCTGGCTACGCTGATGGGCGGGATGTAAATTGCCAACAGCCACTCTGGAGAAGTGCACGGTGTGTCCTGAAACATCTAAAAAACTCAGCTTAGGGAGCATAGGGCACTTCCACTCATGGGCGTATAAATTGGCAAAACTAAAAATCAGCAAGACACAGGCACCCCAAAGTTTAGGGCTGCTCTGTTGACAAGAACCTCCACTTCGTTTCACATTAAATATCCCAGGAAAGAGAAAAATGGATAAAGAAGTTGTGGTCCTTATGTACAATGGAATATCACTCAGCCATGAAATCAACGTCATAAGGCTAGTAGCAGCAAGATGAGTGGATTTAGGTAGGACTATTCTAAGTGAAATAAGTCACACAGAAAAAGATACTTATCATAAGATATCACTTATAGAGGGAATATAAAAACCGCTACCCTTGAACTGAATTACAAATCAGAGCAGGGTCACACGTTTACAAAACACACTATGGCTGCTAAACGGGAAAGGTGAGGTGGGGTGATGCATAAAACAAGGGTTTCAAATTAGCTCAGATACCGTTCCATAAACCCAATAGGTAATAGACAACACCTACTCCTTGCTCAGTGAATTGGACTCAACACCCCCTATTCACCGCCCAAGAATATATCTGGCTAGTAAGAATCTTAAAACCTAGGCATTGATATCTCTCTGTAAGTGAGTCAAGTGGCTGTAAAGCGGCCTAAACACAGCAGTGAAAAGCAGGTAAACCCCATTATAAAAATCAATTACTTTTAAAAACCCGTGAAACAAAGACAGTGAAAGAGAGAGAAATTCTTACAAAATTCTTTCAGGGGCTGTGATGCCACCTGGATTGACCATATCTAGACCCACAGCTGATTGAGACATAAGGGTGGACACTCTTGGGGCTGAGAGGTTTGGTGAGGTTGGGTGAGCAAACGCAGACCTTTTAAAGTAATACTGCGTGGTACCCATCCCATGGGTCCCAAATCTCCAGGTTCAAGGGCATCTTCCTACATCGAAAACATGCATGAGAAACCCAGAAGATGGTACACCGTGTGATCGGGAAAGGTTTCTAAAACGCACCTCATTTCTCATCTCCTTGTGCTCGGGTTCGCCATTCCAGCCGCTTTACTAGCAATCTCCCTCCTTGGAGAATCAGCACCTTTAACCTCCTGTTCCGTACAGGTTGCAAATTGTCCTGAGGATGAACGGGAAGAGGGGGAACCAATGAGAGACTAGCTCTAGGTGTTGGGACAGGCACAGGTCACTCTATTTTCCCATCAGGAAGAAGAATTAACCACAGGCTCAGCCTGCCGCCCGGGACCAGAATAGGGCCTGAAGCAATCGTGCGCTTTTGCGGCCAGCTCCCAAGAAAGCGAGTTGAAAAATGGAGCTCAGGGGCACTGCAATTCACAAACCTGCAGACTTATAAATGATGACTCTCGTCCACAAATATATTGAGGGAAGGCAACGAAGAGGATTTGAAAGCAAGGCAGAATTGCAGGAAACAGATTTCAGGAGGGAGATTCGAATCGCCTTTAAAGCACAGGAAAAGCGGCAAAACCTCGACAATGATGCCCTTGGCCAAAAAGGGCGTATGCGTTTTTTCCTGAATATATTCAGGAAAAAACGCATACGCCATTTTTGGCCAACCAAGCAACCTGGAAAGGCAAATCAGCGCTACAAAGAAGTCTCGCTTCCCATCGGTCAAAAGGGCCATGCTGAATAAAGTGACAAAACCAGAAATGCAAGACAGGCCATGGAGAAACGGGAGCCTGGCTACGCTGATGGGCGGGATGTAAATTGCCAACAGCCACTCTGGAGAAGTGCACGGTGTGTCCTGAAACATCTAAAAAACTCAGCTTAGGGAGCATAGGGCACTTCCACTCATGGGCGTATAAATTGGCAAAACTAAAAATCAGCAAGACACAGGCACCCCAAAGTTTAGGGCTGCTCTCTTGACAAGAACCTCCACTTCGTTTCACATTAAATATCCCAGGAAAGAGAAAAATGGATAAAGAAGTTGTGGTCCTTATGTACAATGGAATATCACTCAGCCATGAAATCAACGTCATAAGGCTAGTAGCAGCAAGATGAGTGGATTTAGGTAGGACTATTCTAAGTGAAATAAGTCACACAGAAAAAGATACTTATCATAAGATATCACTTATAGAGGGAATATAAAAACCGCTACCCTTGAACTGAATTACAAATCAGAGCAGGGTCACACGTTTAGAAAACACACTATGGCTGCTAAACGGGAAAGGTGAGGTGGGGTGATGCATAAAACAAGGGTTTCAAATTAGCTCAGATACCGTTCCATAAACCCAATAGGTAATAGACAACACCTACTCCTTGCTCAGTGAATTGGACTCAACACCCCCTATTCACCGCCCAAGAATATATCTGGCTAGTAAGAATCTTAAAACCTAGGCATTGATATCTCTCTGTAAGTGAGTCAAGTGGCTGTAAAGCGGCCTAAACACAGCAGTGAAAAGCAGGTAAACCCCATTATAAAAATCAATTACTTTTAAAAACCCGTGAAACAAAGACAGTGAAAGAGAGAGAAATTCTTACAAAATTCGTTCAGGGGCTGTGATGCCACCTGGATTGACCATATCTAGACCCACAGCTGATTGAGACATAAGGGTGGACACTCTTGGGGCTGAGAGGTTTGGTGAGGTTGGGTGAGCAAACGCAGACCTTTTAAAGTAATACTGCGTGGTACCCATCCCATGGGTCCCAAATCTCCAGGTTCAAGGGCATCTTCCTACATCGAAAACATGCATGAGAAACCCAGAAGATGGTACACCGTGTGATCGGGAAAGGTTTCTAAAACGCACCTCATTTCTCATCTCCTTGTGCTCGGGTTCGCCATTCCAGCCGCTTTACTAGCAATCTCCCTCCTTGGAGAATCAGCACCTTTAACCTCCTGTTCCGTACAGGTTGCAATTTGTCCTGAGGATGAACGGGAAGAGGGGGAACCAGTGAGAGACTAGCTCTAGGTGTTGGGACAGGCACAGGTCACTCTATTTTCCCATCAGGAAGAAGAATTAACCACAGGCTCAGCCTGCCGCCCGGGACCAGAATAGGGCCTGAAGCAATCCTGCGCTTTTGCGGCCAGCTCCCAAGAAAGCGAGTTGAAAAATGGAGCTCAGGGGCACTGCAATTCACAAACCTGCAGACTTATAAATGATGACTCTCGTCCACAAATATATTGAGGGAAGGCAACGAAGAGGATTTGAAAGCAAGGCAGAATTGCAGGAAACAGATTTCAGGAGGGAGATTCGAATCGCCTTTAAAGCACAGGAAAAGCGGCAAAACCTCGACAATGATGCCCTTGGCCAAAAAGGGCGTATGCGTTTTTTCCTGAATATATTCAGGAAAAAACGCATACGCCCTTTTTGGCCAACCAAGCAACCTGGAAAGGCAAATCAGCGCTACAAAGAAGTCTCGCTTCCCATCGGTCAAAAGGGCCATGCTGAATAAAGTGACAAAACCAGAAATGCAAGACAGGCCATGGAGAAACGGGAGCCTGGCTACGCTGATGGGCGGAATGTAAATTGCCAACAGCCACTCTGCAGAAGTGCACGGTGTGTCCTGAAACATCTAAAAAACTCAGCTTAGGGAGCATAGGGCACTTCCACTCATGGGCGTATAAATTGGCAAAACTAAAAATCAGCAAGACACAGGCACCCCAAAGTTAAAGGCTGCTCTGTTGACAAGAACCTCCACTTCGTTACACCTTAAATATCCCAGGAAAGAGAAAAATGGATAAAGAAGTTGTGGTCCTTATGTACAATGGAATATCACTCAGCCATGAAATCAACGTCATAAGGCTAGTAGCAGCAAGATGAGTGGATTTAGGTAGGACGATTCTAAGTGAAATAAGTCGCACAGAAAAAGATACTTATCATAAGATATCACTTATACAGGGAATATAAAAAGCGCTACCCTTGAACTGAATTACAAATCAGAGCAGGGTCACACGTTTAGAAAACACACTATGGCTGCTTAACGGGAAAGGTGAGGTGGGGTGATGCATAAAACAAGGGTTCAAATTAGCTCAGATACCGTTCCATAAACGCAATATGTAATAGACAAGACCTACTCCTTGCTCAGTGAATTGGACTCAACAGCCCCTATTCACCGCCCAAGAATATATCTGACTAGTAAGAATCTTAAAACCTATGCTTTGATATCTCTCTCTAAGTGAGTCAAGTGGGTGTAAAGCGGCAAAAACACAGCAGTGAAAAGCAGGTAAACCCCATTATAAAAATCAATTACTTTTAAAAACCCGTGAAACAAAGACAGTGAAAGAGAGAGAAATTCTTACAAAATTCGTTCAGGGGCTGTGATGCCACCTGGATTGACCATATCTAGACCCACAGCTGATTGAGACATAAGGGTGGACACTCTTGGGGCTGAGAGGTTTGGTGAGGTTGGGTGAGCAAACGCAGACCCTTTAAAGTAATACTGCGTGGTACCCATCCCATGGGTCCCAAGTCTCCAGGTTCAAGGGCATCTTCCTACATCGAAAACATGCATGAGAAACCCAGAAGATGGTACACCGTGTGATCGGGAAAGGTTTCTAAAACGCACCTCATTTCTCATCTCCTTGTGCTCGGGTTCGCCATTCCAGCCGCTTTACTAGCAATCTCCCTCCTTGGAGAATCAGCACCTTTAACCTCCTGTTCCGTACAGGTTGCAATTTGTCCTGAGGATGAACGGGAAGAGGGGGAACCAATGAGAGACAAGTTCTAGGTGTTGGGACAGGCACAGGTCACTCTATTTTCCCATCAGGAAGAAGAATTAACCACAGGCTCAGCCTGCCGCCCGGGACCAGAATAGTGCCTGAAGCAATCCTGCGCTTTTGCGGCCAGCTCCCAAGAAAGCGAGTTGAAAAATGGAGCTCAGGGGCACTGCAATTCACAAACCTGCAGACTTATAAATGATGACTCTCGTCCACAAATATATTGAGGGAAGGCAACGAAGAGGATTTGAAAGCAAGGCAGAATTGCAGGAAACAGATTTCAGGAGGGAGATTCGAATCGCCTTTAAAGCACAGGAAAAGCGGCAAAACCTCGACAATGATGCCCTTGGCCAAAAAGGGCGTATGCGTTTTTTCCTGAATATATTCAGGAAAAAACGCATACGCCCTTTTTGGCCAACCAAGCAACCTGGAAAGGCAAATCAGCGCTACAAAGAAGTCTCGCTTCCCATCGGTCAAAAGGGCCATGCTGAATAAAGTGACAAAACCAGAAATGCAAGACAGGCCATGGAGAAACGGGAGCCTGGCTACGCTGATGGGCGGAATGTAAATTGCCAACAGCCACTCTGCAGAAGTGCACGGTGTGTCCTGAAACATCTAAAAAACTCAGCTTAGGGAGCATAGGGCACTTCCACTCATGGGCGTATAAATTGGCAAAACTAAAAATCAGCAAGACACAGGCACCCCAAAGTTAAAGGCTGCTCTGTTGACAAGAACCTCCACTTCGTTACACCTTAAATATCCCAGGAAAGAGAAAAATGGATAAAGAAGTTGTGGTCCTTATGTACAATGGAATATCACTCAGCCATGAAATCAACGTCATAAGGCTAGTAGCAGCAAGATGAGTGGATTTAGGTAGGACGATTCTAAGTGAAATAAGTCGCACAGAAAAAGATACTTATCATAAGATATCACTTATACAGGGAATATAAAAAGCGCTACCCTTGAACTGAATTACAAATCAGAGCAGGGTCACACGTTTAGAAAACACACTATGGCTGCTTAACGGGAAAGGTGAGGTGGGGTGATGCATAAAACAAGGGTTTCAAATTAGCTCAGATACCGTTCCATAAACGCAATATGTAATAGACAAGACCTACTCCTTGCTCAGTGAATTGGACTCAACAGCCCCTATTCACCGCCCAAGAATATATCTGACTAGTAAGAATCTTAAAACCTATGCTTTGATATCTCTCTCTAAGTGAGTCAAGTGGGTGTAAAGCGGCAAAAACACAGCAGTGAAAAGCAGGTAAACCCCATTATAAAAATCAATTACTTTTAAAAACCCGTGAAACAAAGACAGTGAAAGAGAGAGAAATTCTTACAAAATTCGTTCAGGGGCTGTGATGCCACCTGGATTGACCATATCTAGACCCACAGCTGATTGAGACATAAGGGGGGACACTCTTGGGGCTGAGAGGTTTGGTGAGGTTGGGTGAGCAAACGCAGACCCTTTAAAGTAATACTGCGTGGTACCCATCCCATGGGTCCCAAGTCTCCAGGTTCAAGGGCATCTTCCTACATCGAAAACATGCATGAGAAACCCAGAAGATGGTACACCGTGTGATCGGGAAAGGTTTCTAAAACGCACCTCATTTCTCATCTCCTTGTGCTCGGGTTCGCCATTCCAGCCGCTTTACTAGCAATCTCCCTCCTTGGAGAATCAGCACCTTTAACCTCCTGTTCCGTACAGGTTGCAATTTGTCCTGAGGATGAACGGGAAGAGGGGGAACCAATGAGAGACAAGTTCTAGGTGTTGGGACAGGCACAGGTCACTCTATTTTCCCATCAGGAAGAAGAATTAACCACAGGCTCAGCCTGCCGCCCGGGACCAGAATAGTGCCTGAAGCAATCCTGCGCTTTTGCGGCCAGCTCCCAAGAAAGCGAGTTGAAAAATGGAGCTCAGGGGCACTGCAATTCACAAACCTGCAGACTTATAAATGATGACTCTCGTCCACAAATATATTGAGGGAAGGCAACGAAGAGGATTTGAAAGCAAGGCAGAATTGCAGGAAACAGATTTCAGGAGGGAGATTCGAATCGCCTTTAAAGCACAGGAAAAGCGGCAAAACCTCGACAATGATGCCCTTGGCCAAAAAGGGCGTATGCGTTTTTTCCTGAATATATTCAGGAAAAAACGCATACGCCCTTTTTGGCCAACCAAGCAACCTGGAAAGGCAAATCAGCGCTACAAAGAAGTCTCGCTTCCCATCGGTCAAAAGGGCCATGCTGAATAAAGTGACAAAACCAGAAATGCAAGACAGGCCATGGAGAAACGGGAGCCTGGCTACGCTGATGGGCGGAATGTAAATTGCCAACAGCCACTCTGGAGAAGTGCACGGTGTGTCCTGAAACATCTAAAAAACTCAGCTTAGGGAGCATAGGGCACTTCCACTCATGGGCGTATAAATTGGCAAAACTAAAAATCAGCAAGACACAGGCACCCCAAAGTTAAAGGCTGCTCTGTTGACAAGAACCTCCACTTCGTTACACCTTAAATATCCCAGGAAAGAGAAAAATGGATAAAGAAGTTGTGGTCCTTATGTACAATGGAATATCACTCAGCCATGAAATCAACGTCATAAGGCTAGTAGCAGCAAGATGAGTGGATTTAGGTAGGACGATTCTAAGTGAAATAAGTCGCACAGAAAAAGATACTTATCATAAGATATCACTTATAGAGGGAATATAAAAACCGCTACCCTTGAACTTAATTACAAATCAGAGCAGGGTCACACGTTTAGAAAACACACTATGGCTGCTTAACGGGAAAGGTGAGGTGGGGTGATGCATAAAACAAGGGTTTCAAATTAGCTCAGATACCGTTCCATAAACGCAATATGTAATAGACAAGACCTACTCCTTGCTCAGTGAATTGGACTCAACAGCCCCTATTCACCGCCCAAGAATATATCTGACTAGTAAGAATCTTAAAACCTATGTATTGATATCTCTCTGTAAGTGAGTCAAGTGGCTGTAAAGCGGCATGAACACAGCAGTGAAAAGCAGCTAGACCGCATTATAAAAATCAATTAATTTTAAAAACCCGTGAAACAAAGACAGTGAAAGAGAGAGAAATTCTTACAAAATTCGTTCAGGGGCTGTGATGCCACCTGGATTGACCATATCTAGACCCACAGCTGATTGAGACATAAGGGTGGACACTCTTGGGGCTGAGAGGTTTGGTGAGGTTGGGTGAGCAAACGCAGACCTTTTAAAGTAATACTGCGTGGTACCCATCCCATGGGTCCCAAATCTCCAGGTTCAAGGGCATCTTCCTACATCGAAAACATGCATGAGAAACCCAGAAGATGGTACACCGTGTGATCGGGAAAGGTTTCTAAAACGCACCTCATTTCTCATCTCCTTGTGCTCGGGTTCGCCATTCCAGCCGCTTTACTAGCAATCTCCCTCCTTGGAGAATCAGCACCTTTAACCTCCTGTTCCGTACAGGTTGCAATTTGTCCTGAGGATGAACGGGAAGAGGGGGAACCAATGAGAGACTAGCTCTAGGTGTTGGGACAGGCACAGGTCACTCTATTTTCCCATCAGGAAGAAGAATTAACCACAGGCTCAGCCTGCCGCCCGGGACCAGAATAGGGCCTGAAGCAATCCTGCGCTTTTGCGGCCAGCTCCCAAGAAAGCGAGTTGAAAAATGGAGCTCAGGGGCACTGCAATTCACAAACCTGCAGACTTATAAATGATGACTCTCGTCCACAAATATATTGAGGGAAGGCAACGAAGAGGATTTGAAAGCAAGGCAGAATTGCAGGAAACAGATTTCAGGAGGGAGATTCGAATCGCCTTTAAAGCACAGGAAAAGCGGCAAAACCTCGACAATGATGCCCTTGGCCAAAAAGGGCGTATGCGTTTTTTCCTGAATATATTCAGGAAAAAACGCATACGCCCTTTTTGGCCAACCAAGCAACCTGGAAAGGCAAATCAGCGAGCGCTACAAAGAAGTCTCGCTTCCCATCGGTCAAAAGGGCCATGCTGAATAAAGTGACAAAACCAGAAATGCAAGACAGGCCATGGAGAAACGGGAGCCTGGCTACGCTGATGGGCGGGATGTAAATTGCCAACAGCCACTCTGGAGAAGTGCACGGTGTGTCCTGAAACATCTAAAAAACTCAGCTTAGGGAGCATAGGGCACTTCCACTCATGGGCGTATAAATTGGCAAAACTAAAAATCAGCAAGACACAGGCACCCCAAAGTTTAGGGCTGCTCTGTTGACAAGAACCTCCACTTCGTTACACCTTAAATATCCCAGGAAAGAGAAAAATGGATAAAGAAGTTGTGGTCCTTATGTACAATGGAATATCACTCAGCCATGAAATCAACGTCATAAGGCTAGTAGCAGCAAGATGAGTGGATTTAGGTAGGACGATTCTAAGTGAAATAAGTCGCACAGAAAAAGATACTTATCATAAGATATCACTTATAGAGGGAATATAAAAACCGCTACCCTTGAACTGAATTACAAATCAGAGCAGGGTCACACGTTTAGAAAACACACTATGGCTGCTTAACGGGAAAGGTGAGGTGGGGTGATGCATAAAACAAGGGTTTCAAATTAGCTCAGATACCGTTCCATAAACGCAATATGTAATAGACAAGACCTACTCCTTGCTCAGTGAATTGGACTCAACAGCCCCTATTCACCGCCCAAGAATATATCTGACTAGTAAGAATCTTAAAACCTATGTATTGATATCTCTCTGTAAGTGAGTCAAGTGGCTGTAAAGCGGCATGAACACAGCAGTGAAAAGCAGCTAGACCGCATTATAAAAATCAATTAATTTTAAAAACCCGTGAAACAAAGACAGTGAAAGAGAGAGAAATTCTTACAAAATTCGTTCAGGGGCTGTGATGCCACCTGGATTGACCATATCTAGACCCACAGCTGATTGAGACATAAGGGTGGACACTCTTGGGGCTGAGAGGTTTGGTGAAGTTGGGTGAGCAAACGCAGACCCTTTAAAGTAATACTGCGTGGTACCCATCCCATGGGTCCCAAGTCTCCAGGTTCAAGGGCATCTTCCTACATCGAAAACATGCATGAGAAACCCAGAAGATGGTACACCGTGTGATCGGGAAAGGTTTCTAAAACGCACCTCATTTCTCATCTCCTTGTGCTCGGGTTCGCCATTCCAGCCGCTTTACTAGCAATCTCCCTCCTTGGAGAATCAGCACCTTTAACCTCCTGTTCCGTACAGGTTGCAATTTGTCCTGAGGATGAACGGGAAGAGGGGGAACCAATGAGAGACAAGCTCTAGGTGTTGGGACAGGCACAGGTCACTCTATTTTCCCATCAGGAAGAAGAATTAACCACAGGCTCAGCCTGCCGCCCGGGACCAGAATAGGGCCTGAAGCAATCCTGCGCTTTTGCGGCCAGCTCCCAAGAAAGCGAGTTGAAAAATGGAGCTCAGGGGCACTGCAATTCACAAACCTGCAGACTTATAAATGATGACTCTCGTCCACAAATATATTGAGGGAAGGCAACGAAGAGGATTTGAAAGCAAGGCAGAATTGCAGGAAACAGATTTCAGGAGGGAGATTCGAATCGCCTTTAAAGCACAGGAAAAGCGGCAAAACCTCGACAATGATGCCCTTGGCCAAAAAGGGCGTATGCGTTTTTTCCTGAATATATTCAGGAAAAAACGCATACGCCCTTTTTGGCCAACCAAGCAACCTGGAAAGGCAAATCAGCGCTACAAAGAAGTCTCGCTTCCCATCGGTCAAAAGGGCCATGCTGAATAAAGTGACAAAACCAGAAATGCAAGACAGGCCATGGAGAAACGGGAGCCTGGCTACGCTGATGGGCGGAATGTAAATTGCCAACAGCCACTCTGGAGAAGTGCACGGTGTGTCCTGAAACATCTAAAAAACTCAGCTTAGGGAGCATAGGGCACTTCCACTCATGGGCGTATAAATTGGCAAAACTAAAAATCAGCAAGACACAGGCACCCCAAAGTTTAGGGCTGCTCTGTTGACAAGAACCTCCACTTCGTTACACCTTAAATATCCCAGGAAAGAGAAAAATGGATAAAGAAGTGGTGGTCCTTATGTACAATGGAATATCACTCAGCCATGAAATCAACGTCATAAGGCTAGTAGCAGCAAGATGAGTGGATTTAGGTAGGACGATTCTAAGTGAAATAAGTCGCACAGAAAAAGATACTTATCATAAGATATCACTTATAGAGGGAATATAAAAACCGCTACCCTTGAACTGAATTACAAATCAGAGCAGGGTCACACGTTTAGAAAACACACTATGGCTGCTTAACGGGAAAGGTGAGGTGGGGTGATGCATAAAACAAGGGTTTCAAATTAGCTCAGATACCGTTCCATAAACGCAATATGTAATAGACAAGACCTACTCCTTGCTCAGTGAATTGGACTCAACAGCCCCTATTCACCGCCCAAGAATATATCTGACTAGTAAGAATCTTAAAACCTATGTATTGATATCTCTCTGTAAGTGAGTCAAGTGGCTGTAAAGCGGCATGAACACAGCAGTGAAAAGCAGCTAGACCGCATTATAAAAATCAATTAATTTTAAAAACCCGTGAAACAAAGACAGTGAAAGAGAGAGAAATTCTTACAAAATTCGTTCAGGGGCTGTGATGCCACCTGGATTGACCATATCTAGACCCACAGCTGATTGAGACATAAGGGTGGACATTCTTGGGGCTGAGAGGTTTGGTGAGGTTGGGTGAGCAAACGCAGACCTTTTAAAGTAATACTGCGTGGTACCCATCCCATGGGTCCCAAATCTCCAGGTTCAAGGGCATCTTCCTACATCGAAAACATGCATGAGACACCCAGAAGATGGTACACCGTGTGATCGGGAAAGGTTTCTAAAACGCACCTCATTTCTCATCTCCTTGTGCTCGGGTTCGCCATTCCAGCCGCTTTACTAGCAATCTCCCTCCTTGGAGAATCAGCACCTTTAACCTCCTGTTCCGTACAGGTTGCAATTTGTCCTGAGGATGAACGGGAAGAGGGGGAACCAATGAGAGACAAGTTCTAGGTGTTGGGACAGGCACAGGTCACTCTATTTTCCCATCAGGAAGAAGAATTAACCACAGGCTCAGCCTGCCGCCCGGGACCAGAATAGTGCCTGAAGCAATCCTGCGCTTTTGCGGCCAGCTCCCAAGAAAGCGAGTTGAAAAATGGAGCTCAGGGGCACTGCAATTCACAAACCTGCAGACTTATAAATGATGACTCTCGTCCACAAATATATTGAGGGAAGGCAACGAAGAGGATTTGAAAGCAAGGCAGAATTGCAGGAAACAGATTTCAGGAGGGAGATTCGAATCGCCTTTAAAGCACAGGAAAAGCGGCAAAACCTCGACAATGATGCCCTTGGCCAAAAAGGGCGTATGCGTTTTTTCCTGAATATATTCAGGAAAAAACGCATACGCCCTTTTTGGCCAACCAAGCAACCTGGAAAGGCAAATCAGCGCTACAAAGAAGTCTCGCTTCCCATCGGTCAAAAGGGCCATGCTGAATAAAGTGACAAAACCAGAAATGCAAGACAGGCCATGGAGAAACGGGAGCCTGGCTACGCTGATGGGCGGAATGTAAATTGCCAACAGCCACTCTGCAGAAGTGCACGGTGTGTCCTGAAACATCTAAAAAACTCAGCTTAGGGAGCATAGGGCACTTCCACTCATGGGCGTATAAATTGGCAAAACTAAAAATCAGCAAGACACAGGCACCCCAAAGTTAAAGGCTGCTCTGTTGACAAGAACCTCCACTTCGTTACACCTTAAATATCCCAGGAAAGAGAAAAATGGATAAAGAAGTTGTGGTCCTTATGTACAATGGAATATCACTCAGCCATGAAATCAACGTCATAAGGCTAGTAGCAGCAAGATGAGTGGATTTAGGTAGGACGATTCTAAGTGAAATAAGTCGCACAGAAAAAGATACTTATCATAAGATATCACTTATACAGGGAATATAAAAAGCGCTACCCTTGAACTGAATTACAAATCAGAGCAGGGTCACACGTTTAGAAAACACACTATGGCTGCTTAACGGGAAAGGTGAGGTGGGGTGATGCATAAAACAAGGGTTTCAAATTAGCTCAGATACCGTTCCATAAACGCAATATGTAATAGACAAGACCTACTCCTTGCTCAGTGAATTGGACTCAACAGCCCCTATTCACCGCCCAAGAATATATCTGACTAGTAAGAATCTTAAAACCTATGCTTTGATATCTCTCTCTAAGTGAGTCAAGTGGGTGTAAAGCGGCAAAAACACAGCAGTGAAAAGCAGGTAAACCCCATTATAAAAATCAATTACTTTTAAAAACCCGTGAAACAAAGACAGTGAAAGAGAGAGAAATTCTTACAAAATTCGTTCAGGGGCTGTGATGCCACCTGGATTGACCATATCTAGACCCACAGCTGATTGAGACATAAGGGTGGACACTCTTGGGGCTGAGAGGTTTGGTGAGGTTGGGTGAGCAAACGCAGACCCTTTAAAGTAATACTGCGTGGTACCCATCCCATGGGTCCCAAGTCTCCAGGTTCAAGGGCATCTTCCTACATCGAAAACATGCATGAGAAACCCAGAAGATGGTACACCGTGTGATCGGGAAAGGTTTCTAAAACGCACCTCATTTCTCATCTCCTTGTGCTCGGGTTCGCCATTCCAGCCGCTTTACTAGCAATCTCCCTCCTTGGAGAATCAGCACCTTTAACCTCCTGTTCCGTACAGGTTGCAATTTGTCCTGAGGATGAACGGGAAGAGGGGGAACCAATGAGAGACAAGTTCTAGGTGTTGGGACAGGCACAGGTCACTCTATTTTCCCATCAGGAAGAAGAATTAACCACAGGCTCAGCCTGCCGCCCGGGACCAGAATAGGGCCTGAAGCAATCCTGCGCTTTTGCGGCCAGCTCCCAAGAAAGCGAGTTGAAAAATGGAGCTCAGGGGCACTGCAATTCACAAACCTGCAGACTTATAAATGATGACTCTCGTCCACAAATATATTGAGGGAAGGCAACGAAGAGGATTTGAAAGCAAGGCAGAATTGCAG